>NC_058420.1:574411-580467 GCF_002201575.2 Neomonachus schauinslandi
ATAGATAGATAGATAGATAGATAGATAGATAGATAGATAGATAGATAAATAGATAGATAAATAAATAAATAAATAAACAAGGAAACAATGGCTTTGAATGAACACTCGACCAGATGGATTTAATAGAATTATTCAGAACAGTCCATTCTAAAACAGCAGAATACACATTCTTTTCAAGTGCACATGGTATATTCTCCAGAACAGATCACATATTAGGCCACAAAAAAAGCATCAACAAATTCATAAAGATCAAAGTTATACCATGCATCTTTTTTGACCACAATGCCATAAAACTAGAAATCAACACAAGAAAAATAGACAAACAAAGAAACAAAACCAAACACAAGAAAAATTCCAGAAAGTCCAAAAATACATGGAGGTTAAATAGCATGCTACTAAACAATGAATGGGTCAACCAAGTAATCAAAGAACCATTTAAAAAGTCCTTGGAAACAAAAGAAAATGAAGACAATACTGTCTAAAATACATCAGCAAAAGATGTTCTAAGAGGGCAGTTTATAGCAATACAGGCCTACCTCAATAAGTAAGAAAAATCTTAAATAAACACCTAACCTTACACCTAAAGGAACTAGAAAAAGAATTCAAACAAACCCCAAACTAGTAGAAGGAAGGAAACAGCAAAGATTAGAGCAGAAATAAATGAATTATGTAGAAAATGAATAAACAATAGAACAGATCAACAAAACCAGGAATTGGTTCTTTGAAAAGATCAACTAAATTGATAGTTCTAGGGGCACTTGGGTGACTCAATAGGGTAAGTGTCTGACTCTTGATTTTGGCTCAGGTCATAATCTCAGGATTGTGAGACTGAGACCTGTGTGGGGCTTCCCTCCCAGTGAGCAGTCTGCTTGAGATTCTCTCTCTTCCTCTCCCTTTGCCCCTCCGCCCACTCTCTAACAATCTCTCTCTAATATTTTTAAAAATTGACAG
The DNA here is from genome assembly GCF_002201575.2 of Neomonachus schauinslandi. Classification (NCBI taxonomy): domain Eukaryota; kingdom Metazoa; phylum Chordata; class Mammalia; order Carnivora; family Phocidae; genus Neomonachus; species Neomonachus schauinslandi. Next base: position 575,363 of record NC_058420.1, read on the forward strand.
AGTTCTAGCCACGCACTTCAACAACAACAAAAAAAGTGAAAGGACACAAAAATCAAACATGAAAGAGGAGAAATAACCAAAACCACAGAAATACAATTATAAGAAAATATGAAAAGCAACATGCTGACAAATTAGCCCAAACAGAAAAAAATAGATAAATTCCTAGAAACATATAAAATACCAAGACTGAAGCAGGAAGAAATAGAAAATTTGAATAGATTGATTTCAACAAGTTGACTGAATCAGTAATATAAAAAACTCCCAAGAAACAAAATTATAAGACCAGTTGGCTTCACAGGTAAATTGTAACAAAAATTAAAAAAAAAACAACAAAAACTGGTACATCTAATCCTTTCAAATAATTCCAAAAAATAGAAGAAAAGAAAAACTTCCAAATTTATTCTATGAGGCCAGCATTACCCTGATACCAAAACCAGATAAATAAACCACTAAAAAAGAGATCTACAGGCTAATATCTCTGATAAACATAGATGCAAAAATCCTCAGCGAAACACTAGCAAACACAGTCCAACAATACATTAAAAATATCATTTTATTCCAAGGATGCCAGTGTGGTTCGGCATTTATGCATCAATTAACATGATACATAACATCAGTAAGAGAAAGGTTAAAAATCACATGATTATTTCCAAAACACAGAAAAAGCATTTGACCAGGTACAATATCCATTCATGATAAAAACCTTCCACAAAGTAACTTTAGAGGTAACATATATAGAGACATCATAAAAGCTATATATGAAACCCCACAACAAACACCATACTCAATGAGGAAAAACTGAGATTTTTCCTCTGTGGTCAGGAACAAGACAGCAATGTCCACCCTCACCACTTTTATTCAGCATAGAACTAGAAGTCTTAGCTACAGCAAATAGACAACAAAAATAAATAAAAGGCATCTGAATTGGTAAGGAAGTAGTAAAACTTTGCTATTTGCAGGTAACATGGTACTGTATATAGCAAACCTGAAAAAAAAAACACCAAGAAAATACTAGAACTAATCAATTACTTCAGTAAAGTCACAAGATACAAAATCAATGTGGAGAAATCCATTGCATTTCTACATACTAATAATAAAGCAACAGAAAGAGAATTTAAGAAAACAATCCCATTTACAGTTGCACTAAAAGCAATAAAATGCCTAGGAATAAACCTAACTAAAGAGGTGAAAGAATTTTACTCTGAAAACTATAAATCATTGAAAGAAATTGAAGACAAGACAAAGAAATGAAATGGCTTTCTATGCTCATGGATTGGAGAACAAACACTGTTAAAATGTATTACCCAAAGCAATCTATACATGTAATGCAATCTTATCAAAATTCCAATAGTATTTTTCACAGAACTAGAACAAAAAAGTCCTAAAATTAAATGGAACCAGAAAAGACCCTGATAGCCAGAATAGTTTTGAAAGAGAAATATTACAATTCCAGATTTAAATGATATTACATTGCTTTTTAATAAAGACAGTATGTTACTGGCACAAAAACAGACACATAGATCAACAGAACATAATAGAAAAAAAATAAACAAACACAATTTTAGAGTCAATCAATCTTCAATAAATCAGGAAAGAATGTCCAGTGGGCAAAGGAACATTTCTTCAACCATGGTGCTGGGAAAAACTGGTCAGCTACATGGTAAAGAATGAACTGGATCACTTTCTTATGCCATACACAAAAATAAATTCAAAATGAATTAACGACCTAAATATGAGACCTGAAAACATAAAAATGCTAGAAGAAAGCACAGGCAGTAATGTCTCTGACATCAGCTGTGGCAACATTTTTCTAAAAGTTTATTTTTTCAAGATTTTTTTACTGATTTGACAGAGAGAGAAAGAGATAACAAGAATAGGGGGGAGTGGGAAAGGGAGAAGCAGGGTTCCCGCTGAGCCAGGAGCCCGATGTGAGGCTCAATCCCAAGGCCCTGGGATCATGACTTGAGCCAAAGGCAGACACTTAACGACTGAGCCACCCAGGCGCCCCTAGCAGCATTTTTCCAGATAGATCTCCTGAACACGGGCAATAAAATATAAACTACTGGGACTACCTCAAAATGCAAAGCTTCTGTACAGCAAAGGAAACAATCAACCAAAATTAAAGACAACCTCCAGAATCAGAGAAGGTATTTGCGAACAGCTATCCAATAAAGGGCTAATTTCCAAAATATATAAAGAACTTACACAGCTCAACTCCCAATAAACAAATCATCCAATTAAAAATGGACCGAAGACATAACAACTTGAGATTCCACAAGCTTAAATATTATGCTGCTATGCTCACCGCAAGTGCAGTTACCATCAGTCGCCATACAACGGAATTACAATATCAGTGACTATGTTCCCTATGCTGTGCCTATTAATAAACCCAATTAAAAAATGGGTTTATTAATTATTGTAGTATGAGGAGCACCCATTTTAGGGGAATCATAGGACATCTCAGAATGAAAATTATAGAAAGAATATATAATGTTTAGGTTTGTGTTAGGTGATTGTGCAAGGCATTTAGGAAGTGGGGTTTGCTTTGGTATTAATTGAGAGAAGCATATCCATGCTTGCTCATGCAAGCATGAGGAATTCTATGACTGGCTGTCTTAATAACTCTTACATAGGTGAACCCTATCAGAGCAAGGCTAACACAGTCACTGGTAACAAAGCCACAGTCATTCATTTGTAGGAAAGAACATGCTCAGTAGTTTTTTGACTTGGCTGATGTTCGTGTTGTGTCTGTGTTCACACAGGATCGGGCAGGGTCTTGTTTTTGCCGTGGCCCATCATGGTCACAGAGTTGCTGTGTTCAATATTCAATATTGATGGTATTAGTTTCCTTTTGCTGATAGAACACATTACTCTACCCTTATTAGCTTTCAAAACACCAGTTTATTTCCTTACACTTCATGGGGTCAAAAGTCTGAAATTGGTCTCACTGAGCTAAAATCTAGTCATTGTCAGGCTGCATTTCCTCTGGAAAATCTAGAATAGAATAGTTTCCTTTCCTTTTCACTTTCTAGATATCTCCTGAGCTCCATGGCTGGTGCCTTCCTTCCCTGACTTTTGAGGTCAGCAACATTGAGCTGAAACCTCACACTGTCATTTCTCTGATTCCTTCAGTTTCCTGCTCCCACATTTAAAGACCCTTGTGATTAGTTTGGGTTCACATTGCTATCCTGCAAAATCTCCCTATTTTAAAGTCGAGTGATTAGCAACCTTAATTCCATCTGTAACCTGGACTTTACTTTGCCATATAAACCAACATACCCACAGTGTACAGTGAATAGAATGCAGACATCTTTTTGCCCCATTTTTTCCATTTGTACGGTCACCATGGCTTTCTGTGACCTTGTGTATCTTTAATAGAGGAACATCAAGGTCAGCTCCAAGCAATACCAAGGTATTCTTATAATACCTGGTCAACTATGAATATTAGGGGCTGCTTATCTCAGGTGAACAATATTCTATTTATTTATATAGACCTCTTATTAATGTGTCTGTCACATTGATTGACTCGTGAATGTTGACCCACCCTTGCATCCCGGGGATAAACCCACTTGGTCGTGGTGGATGATCCTTTTAATGTATTTATGGTTGGATCCTATTAGCTAGGATTTTGTTGAGGATTTTGGAATCCATATTCATCAGGGATATCAGTTTGAAATTCTCCTTTTTGATGGGGTCTTTGCCTGGTTTGGGGATTAAGGTTATGCGGGCCTCATGGAATGAGTCTGGAAGCTTTCCTTCTGTTTTTTTATTTTTTGAAACAGTGTCAGGAGAATAGGTATTATTTTTTTTGAATGTTTGGTAGAATTCCCCAGGGAATCCATCAGGCCCTGGACTCTTGTGTTTTGGGAGGTTTTGGATCACTGCTTCAATCTCGTTACTGGTTATTGGCCTATTCAGGTTGTCAGTTTCTTCCTGTTTCAGTCATGGCAGCTTATAGGTTTCCAGGAAGGCCTCCATTTCATCCAGATTGCTCAGTTTATTGGAATATAGTTGTTGATAATAATTTCTAATAATTGTTTCTATTTCCTTGGTGTTAGTCGTGATCTCTTCTCCTCTTTCATTCCTCATTTTATTAGACCATTTTTATAACATTTGGTGGGTGGATTTTTTGGGTTAATCTATCTTACTGTATGACTATAAATTTTTCATGTTTTTGATTCCATTTGTACACTCCAGTAAAATTAATTACCACTTCAATAAAAATTTAAAATGTATTACAACTAATTAATTAAAGAAGTGAAAGTTTATAATGATTGCAGTGAAGTATAGGGTGCTGTTGAGTTATGTAATAGAGGGTTTTTCCTTAGTCCTATTTAAGTAGAATCATGAAAATACACCTTTAAGCACAGTGCACATCACTCAGTAATTCTTCAATAAATATACTTTTGATAATTGTTAGTGCTGTTATTTATATCATTATTAGTCAATATTGCTGTTTTCTCTTATTTAAGTAACTTATCCAGAATTGCCAGCCTTTGATTCATATATATAGGAGTCATATATATATATGCATATATATACATATATAATATATGTATATTTTTTTCCTCTCATGTCTCACTTCATTGACTGTATCTATTGGTAAATACCTGTATAAATATAAAATTTTAAAAACCCTTTATATAATGTTTTGGGGAATTCTACTAAAATTAAGAATTTAATTTAATTAACTTAGGGTAATACTGAATAGTTATGTTTGGGTCATTAGTAATCCATTGTGATGATCTCCAACTTTTATGAAAGCATTTGTTGCCAGGTATATTTTTTTTATTTCCTTCCCTCATTACTATCTATCAATCAAATTAAAAAAAAATCTCTGCTTGAGCAAAAAGAAGAAAGCAAATATATATTTGATAAATCTAGTGCTTCCTATATTCACTGTATATTTAACTCAATAAATAACACTATAAAGAGACATTATTATCCCCCTTTTATAGATGATTACCCTGGAGCTTAGATTGCACATATAACTTATCCCAAATCATATATCTGGAAGTTTGAAGAACATAAAGGTTGAATTTAGTCATCCCTTTTTGTAAGATTTTTTTTAAGGGGCGGATATATTTCACTCTGTCCCCTATGTA
>NC_058420.1:580967-581225 GCF_002201575.2 Neomonachus schauinslandi
TCCTATTGTATTACTATGAATTAGTTTCTTAATGTTTGTTATTAAGTATTTTATAGATATGGGTGCTCTCATGTTGGGTACACTTTTATAACTGTTATGTTTTGTTGTTGGATTATCCCCTTTACCATTATATAGTGCCCTTTTTTGTATCTTGTTACAATCTTCGGTTTCAAGTCTATTTCATCCAGTATAAGTATTGCTACTCCAGCTTTCTTTTGACACCATTTTCATGATAGATGTTTCTGCATCCCTTTCCTT
>NC_058420.1:581325-598393 GCF_002201575.2 Neomonachus schauinslandi
TTTTTTAATCCATTCTGACAGACTATGTCTTTTGACTGGAGCCATTACCCCATTTACATTCAAATTATTTGTATATGTATTTATTTATGTATTTATTAATAATTAAATACATATGTATATATTTTTATCACTTGTTTTGTGGATGCTTTTGTATTTTTTTCTCTAATGCTTTCTTCTCTTGCTTTCTTTCATGGTTAAATGTGCAATAACACATTTTTGGTAACACAAATATTTTAAAAATTGCTTAACTATCATGAACTTAAATCATTTTCATAGTTTTTCAACTAATACTTTTATAATTGGTAACTTTTTCAGTAAATAATTCTAATTATGAAACACATCTTTGGTATAATAATGTTAATAGTATCCCTTATCACAGTAATTTGGAATTCTGAGCACATTATAAAAAGTGAAAAGGAAGTACAAAAATCAATGACCTGATGATATAAGATGAATGTACTCAAAAAAGGAGTTATGGAAACTATTTGCAGGTTTTACACACACTTATAACACACAAATACACATACACAGTGTTATTGCCTATTGATCATAACCCATTCAAAAATCTTATATGCTTAATTAACAAAAATGACATTATCTTAAATGGAAGTATGCCTCCATACCATTTCCGTCAGCCATGTAAAAGATCTAGACTATACCCTACCCTTATTCTCTTCAAAATACAATGATAAAAACTTCTCTTAATATAGTTCTTTTAATATTTAGAGACTAGTACATGGATGTTCTGGGTATAATCTGAAATTTTTCATGCAATACAACTTTCAGACTGTGGTTATTAAGCCACTTCCCTTCTTTTAGCTGACTTGTCTTTGATCGTCAGACACGTGAACCACAATTGATTGCCCATGAAGTTCTAGCAGTATTAAATATACTTTAAATTTATGTCAAATTGGGGCACCTGGGTGGCTCAGATGGTTAAATATCTGCCTTTGGCTCTCAGGTCATGATCTCGGGGTCCTGGGATTGAGCCCCACATTGGGCTCCCAGCTCAGCAGGGAGTCTGCTTCTCTTCCTCCCTTTGCCTCTCCTGTTTGTGCTCTCTCACTCTCTCTCAAATGAATAAATAAAATCTTAAAAAAATTCTGTCCAATTAGTATACATATGTACATATATATGTATATTTATATATATAAATTGTGTAAAGTTTATATAAGTAAATAAAGTTTAAATTAACCTGTCAAATTAGATTATATATGTAAAGTTTATACAGATTTATTTATATAAATACAAATAAATTTTACTATATGTATAAATAATAGATATTTTTCTTTACAAAAAGGACATAGTTCTTAGGGCTTTTGTTAAAAATATCCAAAACTAAACAGTTTTTCTCTCTCCTCTTATTCCAAAAGATAATGCTCTGCTAAGTATCAACAACATTAAATGCTGTTAAAATTTTTCATAAATTTAAAGTGCTCATTTTAGGCTATGTCACCTAGAATGGATTGTAAGTACATAAATACCGTATTTTACTTGATAGATGTAAGAAAAGAGAAAAATGAGTGTTTAGCTTAGAACCACCTAAAAGGCATCCTGAATCTCCTTTCTACACAAAGTAAGATTTCCCTACCAACCAGCCTCTTCTTCTTCCTCCTCCTCCAATATCCCTAGTCAGTTCCCTGGTCTGGGCGAAATTCTAAAGGAAAGTTCAATTGGCATTAATATAAAATAAATATATTTAGAATTAACAGCTTTCATACGATACTCACCAACATATGTAAACAAGTCCAGACTCCAATCCTAAAGGAGTCTAAGTAAATGCAGTTCCAGTGCATTAATGATAATGGACTTTAAAATGAGTTAAAAAAATTAAAATCACATGCACTTAAAGTGTGCTTTATGCCAAAATGAGAACATCTGTCAGCAAGAGAAGAAACACTATTCCCATGTTTATTCACAACCTTGGTAGACTTGGGAACTAGTTTCCTACTCTTAGATCCATAAATTGAAAGTCACAAATTCCTACTTAAACAAATTGTCAAATAAGCAATTAAATTTGTAATTGTATCTATTATAGAGAGCCTCTTCTGATTCTTTTCATCTTCCACAAGTATTTTTGCATTTTTGCCCTCCAATTTTCCTTGGAATTTTGAATTAAACTTTTATTTAAAAAAAATGGTAGCTTTTATTTAAATGTATTAAGTAACTTATTTCAAGAGATGAAAATTAGAGAAATATAACTGAAATCACTGGATATAAAACATATGATTAATCCTTAACATTATCAGGCAACAATGAAATAATGTTTTAAAAAATAAAATTGTTGGGGTGCCTGGATGGCTCAATTGATGGAGCATCTACCTTTGGCTCAGGTCATGATCTCAGGGTCCTGGCTGGTGCCCTGCATTTAGCTCCCTGCTCAGTGGGGAGCCTGCTTCTCCGTCTCTGCTGCTCCCTCTGCTTGTGCACTCTCTCTCTCTAATAAGTAAATAAATAAATAAAATTTAAAAAATAAAAATTAAAAATAATTATTTTATTTATTTTAATTTTTATTTTCTAAAGATTTTATTTATTTATTTGACAGAGAGATACACAGTGAGAAAGGTAACACAAACAGGGGGAGTGTGAGAGGGGAAGCAGGGTTCCCGCTGAGCTGGGAGCCCAACGAGGGGTCCATCCCAGGACCCTGGAATCATGACCTGAACTAAAGGCAGACGCTTAACCACTGAGCTACCCGGGAGCCCCCCAAATAATGTTTTTAATAACCATCACTGTTATGGGGTTATACAACTTACAAAATCTTAATTTAATTTTTAATTTTATTATTTTCATTTTTTCTTTTTCAGAGAGAGACAGAAGAAGAGGGAGAAAATCCATGCTGGTCATGGAGCCCAACACAAGGCTCTATCTCAGGGCCCCGAGATCATGACCGGAGCCAAAATTAAGAGTCAGACACTTCACTGACTGAACCACCCAGGTGCCCTTAAATAGTTTACTTTAATACAACTCCATATATTTATCACCATGTATTTGCATTTTTGAAATACTTTACCTATTTTACAACCTCTGATCATTCTAAAAATATTTCTGAATATGATTATTGCTAAACATAATGTAAAATTCTGATGATAAAATGAGGAAGAATTGTGCATATTTCCTACTCCAGTTTGGAATACAAATATCCTGGGGTGCTTGAGTGGCTCAGTTGGTTAAGTGTCTGACTTGGGGTCCTGGGATTGAACCCTGACTTGGGCTCTCTGATCAGCAGGGAGTCTGCTAGTCCCTCCCCCTCTAACCCTTCGCCCACTCCGCTCATCCTACCCCTTCAGCCCCTCACACTGCTCGTCCTCCCTCTCTCTCTCTCAAATAAATAAATAAATAAAATCTTAAAAGAAAAAAAGAATATAAGGATCCTGGAGGTCATGCTCTCTCAGGGAGTGGACACACTGGGCTACTACTTAATCTTGATTCTATGTTACTTCGCCAAGATGACCCACAACCGCTTTGTCCTCATAGACTTGAGATGATTTAAAGTCAATATAAGACCAAATAAATCTCAAATGCATACTTCTATATTCTTTTTGCCCAATCACTTAAGTAATATCACTATAACCTAGCCAGTTCAGAAGTATGCCTGTAAAAATATAGGCATGTAAAAATGCAATTTAGTCTACATCATCATTGGAATGAAACACACACTTTTATTTATTTATTTATTTATTTATTTATTTATTTATTTATTTATTTATTTATTTATTTATTTATTTATTTATTGTTAAGATTTTTATTTAATTTTTTGACAGAGAGATAGCGAGAGCAGGAATACAAGCAGGGGGACTGGGAGAGGGAGAAGCAGGCTTCCCGCGGAGCAGGTAGCCCGATGTGGGACTCGATCCCAGGACCCTAGGATCATGACCTGAGCCGAAGGCAGACGCTTAACGACTGGCCACCTAGGCGCCCAAAAACACACACTTTTACATATAATCTCTGAGAGTAGTGGCAGGATTTACTTTGAAATGTGAGTTGTGGTAAACTCATCAAGGCACTACAATTTCTTCTAACTTACTTCAATGGAATCAGCAGCCTAAACAGTTACTGGATGGCTGAAGTGTTGTTCCTGTGAATGGTAGTTCTTTGCCTTCACAAAACCATGTCTTTGATAAAAAATAATAATAATAATAATAAAATTTTTTAAAAAGATCTAGTCTTGAAAGTATGTTTTCTACCAGATAAACAGACATATAAATTTTATTTCATTAAATAAAGCATTTCAAATTCATTTCCACTGATATATATTGCCTCATATGAAGTCCATTCTTCTAGGATATTTTACTTGAATTGAAATATTAATCAAGGAATAAAATATGGATGTGCAAAATTAGATATAAAAATGATTTCCAGCTACCGTTTTAGTGTAGGACTAAGAAAGGCACACCAATTTCTTGAATATATTTTTAATAAAATTATATTACTTGAGGATCATCTATAGCAAAGAGTTATATAGAAAGAACCATGTATGCTCCTCTTTTTTATGATGTATTCATTTATTTTATAGAAGGAAAAGCAACGTGCATGAGCCTGGGGGCTGGGGTAGAGAAAGAGAGGGAGGTTTTGTTTTGTTTTGTTTTTAAAGATTTTATTTAATTGAGAGAGAGTGAGAGACAGCACGAGATGGGGGAGGGTCAGAGGGAGAAGCACACGATTCCTGGGACCCCGGGATCATGACCAGAGCTGAAGGCAGTCGCTTAACCAGCTGAGCCACCCAGGCGCCTGAGAGATAGAGTTTTAAGCAGTCTCCACACTGAGCTCAGAGGCCAGTGGGGCTCCATCTCAAGACCTGAGATCCTGACCTGAGCTGAAACCAAGGGTTGTATGCTTAACCGACTGGGCCACCCAGGCGCCCAAACCACATGTATTCTTAATAATTAAGCTATTCAATGAGAGGCACTGCTGCAAAGAAACAGAACAATAAATTGAAAAAGAAAACTTTTAGAATCTATAATTTGAAACGTGTTAGCGACTCTTACCACATGATGAATTTGTAAGATTGTTGTTATTTTTTTAAGTTAGACAATAAGCCTTCCATCATTAGTGCAAAAATTCAGTTGAAAGTAGAATTTAAACATAAAAGTAACTTTTTCAACCATAATGTAAGACTTTTAACATCTTAAATTAAATGAACTCACTGCCTAATCATGGTGAAACCTCATATATTGTTTGCATAAGAACTTTAGGGAAAATTTCATCTCTAGGGCACACTTAAGTGCATTGTCTTCGTTGCAAATGATTTTTGTTAGATCTGCTACCATCACACGCAAAAAAATAAAAATAAAGAGAGATCAGGATGAATTCTCAAAATATATTTGTTCAAATGGAAAACAAAAAATCAATCCAATAACATTTAATTCATAGGTTTGCAAAAATATTACTTAATTCTATTTTACCTTTAAATATGAATATAGACCAGAGGATGTCCATGAATCAGGAGATGTTTTGTGCTAAACATAGCAACATTTTTTTCCTAAAAATAGTCTGAAGAAGATGAACATGGTTATGGAGGTAGGACCCTCACCTTTCTGAAAGTCCACAGGTTGAACACTAGTGTAACCAATCAGGGTTCTTTGTGCCCAAGTTCATAAACAAGAAGTTAGATAATGGTGTGGCACTCACTTAATATTATTCCATAGAATCAAGATCCATTAATCTTGGAATATTAAAAACACATTGAATTCTATCCAATCTCTGTAGGTAATTCTGTGAGATAACTTAAGGCAACCCTTTTCCTCAAGGAAAAGCAAACATACGTTTATATATTAAAATATGTATTTATTATAAATATATATTTATGTACTTAATGATGAATATTAAACATTTTTATATTTAATATAATATGAAATATAAAACATGTCAATTTTATATATGAATAATGATTATATATAAATATAGACTGTATATGCGAGAACAAGGAGCAAGATGAGGTAGGTTACAGTTTTGAGGAAATATACACATGCTTATTCCAGCTTGATCTTATTGGGATGTAACTTCCTATTAAATAAGTACATATGTCTTATCTTCCTTTCTCCCAACTACAATATGCAGTTTTAAAAAAATGGTAACATGTCCTATCACTTTCCTATAAAATACCTTAAAACAATTTCATAAAACAAAACAAAACAGAAATCTAACAAACAAAATACCTCCTTTAAGGAGAAAAGCATTAACAGTTTTAGACAAAAACATTGATACTTGAATCCAAACATCTGATTTTAATTTAAGGAGAAATCCCTTTGCTGTTTAGCACTTGCCTAAAACCAATCACTAAGGAAATATTTCTGGAATATTAAAGGGCAAATCTAGGTTTGAGAACTCCGGATCATGCACTGTTTTGGAAGATCTCCCTAAGGAAAAAAATAAAAACAAATACAAAAAGAATATTCACATAAGTCTTTGGAAAGAGTCTATGCAAGTGAGAGGCTTCAAATATTCAGTTCCTTTAGCTCCAAATCTGCCTGTGATTTCAGTTGAATAAGTTTTCATCGTGTTTATCAATTCATTGTTTTTATTTTCACTTGCTGTTTTGTTAGAAAACTATATTAAGTGTATTATGTTAGAAGAAAAGTAAATTATTTATGATGGTTCTGTGAAAATTAAATTTCAAATGTTGCCCATGGTATAAACATGGAGATTTGTCCTTAGGAATCCATACATGGAGCCTGTGGTGGAAGTGACTTGTACAGATGGAGGGGACCTGGGGAAACCTGGTTTACTCTGTCCAGATGGGAGCACAGGAACTTAATGTTTGCTTTATTTACTCAGAGGTTTACTCTGAACTTTCTATCGTGTCTCATCATAGCACCTAATACTGAGGGTGACTTTTAAGAATTAAATTATTTAATGCAGGTAAGTAACTTAACAGTGTTGCCTGACATACGACCAACAGTCAACAAGTATTAATTTTAATAATGGCCGTTGTTATTAGTATTTTTATTTGATTGTCACTCTATATAAACTGCACTACTCCAGTGTGGACATAAAACCTTTCAATATTTATCCACATCCAAGAGGAACCTAGTTTTATTAGACACTCAAAAGAAAACAAACATAAAAAAAAAAACCCAAACTATCCCAGTAGAAAATAAGTAAAAATTAACCCTGTAATAAAACCACTTATCTACCTATATGTGCAGCCCAACCCAACCACATGGTTGCTGAGTAGGCCTGAGCTCCTCCTAAGTAGAGGGCAGCCTCCCTGTCCTCAGTTCACCACACCACACAGGGGAAATGACTATTGTTCCACCACCAGGGAAATAATGAGTCCCACACATGGGAGTTTGAACCCAAATGGTGAACTGAGAGGGATTTGAGATGTCTCTTTACCTCCTTTTCTACTCTTTGGTTCACATGAGAGAGGGAAGGAAACATAAAATATTGTCCTACAATATCTGATCCAATGTAAAAAGTTAGTTTATGCAAACACATCACACACACACACAAAAGAATTGAATCTCCACGTCAGATAGTTAATATTTTGGCAGCTGTTAACTCAACATTGTATATATTCCATATTTATTTAGAGACAAATGAATTACTACAATAGGGTAAATAAATATAGAGAAAGATGTTTATTAAGGTACAAACATCATACTGTTATGGAGCAATTGCCTCTGGTGTCATATTTCCCCATTTCTCATTAAACCAAAAAGAACAAAACACACCAAGCAAGAAGCTTATTTCAGCAGTTCAATAGAACCTTGTTCCTTGCAAATAATTTGTTCATATGTTGACTCCTATAGATAGGCTCCTCTCTGACATGACATCACTACCTACTTACATACCTCAGCAAATTAGCTTTTTCATCTATATTAAATAGTCTTTATTGTACACATAGTGATGAATACAATGTTCTCTCCACTATCAAATGATTATAATTGTATTGTTATTTCTAGATATACTGCTGTTCTAGGTGCCTGCTCAGCTGTTCTGCATCCTTGCTTTAGTCTGCAGGAAGTGAAATTTATAAAAGTCAGGAGAAGGGTAAATGCTGCTTCAGACACTAATAGCATGTTTAAGCACCAAGGAACATATGGTCATACATGAAAAAGTAAAGTAATAACATCATTGCACCATAAAATTCCAGGCAGAGATCAGCTTATAAATATAGGAAGAAGCCACATGTGTGCATTTATTCAGTCACCTGTATTCATGTATCATCAGATTTTGCTAAGGAAAGTACATTGTCATGAGTTACTAGTCAACACGATAGGAATGATGGCACAATGTATCTCCACTCTTACAAGAAAAATCTTAGTTTTTTTTCTTAAAATTGATATTCCAATTTGAGAGGCAAATCTCGATTGCACCGAACCTATAATTCAGTTTAGTGATGTTCATGAATCTGGATAGTTCCCTTTCCCCAAAGCAAAGTTACCATTGCAAATGGCCTCAGGACACTTTGGGGAAAGCTAGCAAGAAGATTTTCACCATATGCATTTAGGTAGTGATTTATGGATCCTCCTCAAATATACCTACTACCCCGTTTATTCAAGAACATCTGAATCTTGAGTAACTTGTTCTAGCACTGCAAATTACACAAACTAAAAATTGGACCATGTGAAGAATAGGTATCCTTTTGCAAGGAAACTGTCAGAGATGAGTTTATTACAAAATATTCAGTAACAATAAAATAATTATTTTTAAGAAGATATTTTACCAATCTTTGCTTATTATAGTATGATGTATCAATATTGTTCTTTATGATTAGTGTGATTTTATCATATTGAAGAATGTTTTCTCAGCTCCCAGTTCATGAAAATATTGGCCTAATTTTTTTTCTTGATGCTTTATTATTTTACCTTAAATGCTTAGATCTAAGGAAATTTGGATTTACATTTATTTATATTTTGCAAATGATATGGAAGAATGAGGTGAGGGTTTATTCTTTTACACATGAGTGTACAGTTGATACAACAGGTTTAATGAACTGAATTTCCCCTTCATTGACCTAAATGGCCATCTTTGTTGTAAATTATCAATATATATACAAATCCATATCTGCAATGCCTAATTTATTGCATTGGTCAATATTTGAAACAATACAATTATCAATTATTGTAACTTATTATAGGTTTTGATATCTCTTAATGTAAATGTTCTCATTTTATGAGTTATAAATTTTCTTTGAGCTATTTTAGCATTTGCATAAATTTATTAATTCTATGGTCAACTTGAAAATGTTCATATTCACACACAAACTGAAGGGGTTTAGTGAAAATTATATTAAATTTACAAGTATAGGAATAAAATTTACTTTAATAATTATGCATATAACAATCTTGTTAAATTTATTTATTTGCAATCATTTTTCCTTCATAATATCACTCATGCTTATTAGTTTCTTGCCAGACATAGCTTATCTGCATATCATTTATTCTAAAAGATTTCCAATTTTATTGTAATGCCTACATTTTTCCATGTGTTATATAGCTGTAATTTTTCACCCTAATAGACACAGAATTTATCATCTAACAATTCTACTCTTAGGGAAATACCCATCAGAAATACATGTATGTGTGTTCTCGAAGACAATTATTGGAATGTTCACACCAGGGCTATTCATAATAGATCCAACCAGACACAGCCTGCAGGAAGATGACAGCCATCTGAGCTGACTACTGACACTACCTGACAACAAGTCCATGGTGGCACCAGACTGGGCTTTTAAAGATACATGCACAAAATCTGTAAAAAAAAAAAAACAAGCATAGTAGACCATGCAGTTTGCTAGGCTGAAGGCACCTGCAGCTCAGTGACGACATAGGGTGCCAGCAACGACAAAGGAGACATCCTTGAAGCACCTGGATCTGGTGAACAGGGAGCATTACACTGTAGGGCACCCCCAGAGCTCTCCTTTATTAAACCTTTACGTGTAATGTCAAGAAACATAGCTGACTTTCCTAATACAGAGAAACACACACACAGAGACAGACAAGCAATATGACTGATTAAGAATTCAAAGTAATGGTCATAAAGATACTTATTGGAATTGAGAAGAGTGCAAGATCACAGTAAGACCTTTAACAAAGAGATAGATCATACAAAAAGAAACCAAAGATAATGAATGAAACAAATGAAATTAAATATACACTAGAGGGAATAAATAGTAGACTAGAAAAGGCAGAAGAATAGATCAGTGAGCTGGAAGACAGAGTAGTGGAAAGCAAACAGATGAACAACAACAACAACAAAAATTACAAAGTGAGAATAGGTTAAAAGAACTCAGCAGTATGACCATGTGTAATCACATTAACATTATAAATACCCCAGAAGGAGAAAAGTGAGAAAAATGGACAGAAGGAATAGTTGAAAATGTTTCTACTCTGGGAAAAGATACAGACATCCACTTCCAGAAGGCAGAGAGCCCCCAACAAAATCCACCCAAGGAGGTCCATACCAAGGCACATTATATTTAAAATAGCAAAATGTAATGATAAAGAGTGAACTTTAAAACCAGCAAGAGGTCGATTGCTGGGAAGATGGTAAAGTAGGAAGACCCTAAGCTCCCCTTGTCCTGCAGATACAACTATATAACACTCACATCAATGTAAATAACTCAGAAAAAGGCCAAAACGTTGGCAGAACGAACCCCAAAACTAAATGTAGAGAAGAGGGAACATTGAAGAGGATAGGAAGGGCAGAGATGGCAGTGAAGCTAACGGGACCTTGGGACTTCCCATGAAAGGAAGGGACCCATTGGCATGGAGAGGGGAGAGAAACACTATCACACTGGGGAGCCCCCATGGGGAGGACAAATCTCCATATCTTTTTGCTTTGAAAACCAGAGGGACCAAGTTTGAAACAGTCATTACTTATCCTCCTGGCAGTGAACCCCACCAGCCCATGCTTTGGTGGATCCACCCCTCTAGCCAGGCAGTCATCAGAAGACCAGAACACAAACCTTAGAAACACTGCGTGTCCTGACCCTCCCCAGGTCGGGGGTATGTCTCCTCCAATACCCTCTTGGGCAGAGCCCATCCAAACTGAGAAGGACTAGACCATTTCCAAAGGTACTCCTCTGCCGTAGACAAAGAAAGATAATCACACACACCAGTGAGACAGCAGCCTCAGCAGTGAGCTGTAGGCAGACAACTGGTTTGATTACAGGCTGTGCCTGCCAATGAAATCTTTTACATGGACAACA
The DNA here is from genome assembly GCF_002201575.2 of Neomonachus schauinslandi. Lineage (NCBI taxonomy): Eukaryota > Metazoa > Chordata > Mammalia > Carnivora > Phocidae > Neomonachus > Neomonachus schauinslandi. The sequence goes on from NC_058420.1 coordinate 592,484, forward strand.
CAGGGAAAGCACCCTGTAGCCTGATGCTACTACATCTATGGCAAATATCTGGGCTGACTCAAGTCAACTCCAAGGTGGCTCCAGACAGGTCCACTTACACCACAGGGGTCAAACCCTGCCCAAAACAGGCAGAGAGCCACCACAGGTGACTGGAATGAAGGAACAAGTGGGTAAACCACAACAGCACAACTTACACAACCCACATAGAAGACACCCCTGAAAGGCAGGTTTCTGGTGAACATAGGACATGCACCGGGGATCACTGCAGGACCTCTTCATAAGGCCACTACTTCAAAAAGCCAGGAGACAGAGCTGACATCCCTAGCACACAGAAACAAATTTAGAGTTAGGAAAAAAATGAGGAGACAGAGGAATATGGGCCAAATGAAAGTACAGGACAAAACAAAAGCAAGATATCTAAGCAAAAGGGATGACTAATATGCCTCATAGATATCTGTTTGTTTGTTTTCGGTGATCTATTGTAGTTTATTACATAAAAGTACAATAGATTTTTAGGGAAGAGATAATACACACAACAGCAATAAGAGAAATTTTGTCAACATGCCATGGAATATCTATCATATATCTATATCTATCATCTATTTATCTATCTAATCTATCATCTATCTATCATCTGTCTACCTGTTAACTGTATGGACTGTGTTATGTGGATGCTGATCATTGAAAATTCAGGAAAGAAATCACATGGACAGTTTCATAAAGCCTTTTCCTTTTTTAGATGATTGACTCTATCTCTGAAACTAATAATACATCAAGTGCATTTTACCCTGATTGTCACAGGAAAAAAAAAATGAAGGTACTAATTTTTAGTAATATTCAATTTGGTAAGCTATGCACCAGGATGTTTTGTAAAGACTATTTTTTAGTTGTGAATTGCCATGTTGCAATTCCTTTTTGTTTTTTCTCCAAATTGCTATTTACATAGCACTTAGTCAACATAGAATGTAGTATTAGTTTCAGGTGTAAAATTTAGTGATTCATCCAGCACCCAGTGCTCATCACAAGTGCCCTCTTTAATACCAGTCACCTATTTAACCCATCCCCCCCACCCACCTTCCCTCCAGTAACCACCTGTTTGTTCTCTATAGCTAAGAGTCTGTTTCCTGGGTTGTCTCTTTTTTTCTTCCCCCTCTGTCCGTTTGTTTTGTTTCTTAAATTCCACATATTAGTGAAATCATGTTATTTTTATTTCTCTGACTGACTTACTTCACTTAGCATAATACTAATGCTCTTTAGCTCCATTCATGTCATGGCAAATGGCAAGATTATAGATAGATGTATATATGTATATCTATCTATATCTTATACAGGTATAAATATCTATGTATATAGGATATATTTATAGGTTAGATAGAGAGAGATATCTACAGGATATATATAGATATAAATAGAAATATCCTATATATATCTCAGAAAATATTATTATATATATTTCCCATATATAACCCACAAATATAAATATGTATACCCCACATCTTCTTTATACGTTCATCATTCATGGGACATTTGGGCTCTAAATAATTTGACTATATTTGATAATGCTGCTAGAAAGATCCGGGTTCATATATCACTTTGAATCACTATTTCTGTTTCCTTTGTGTAAATACATAGTGTTGCAATTGCTGGATTGTAGGGTAGTTCTATATTTATTTTAAAATATTTTTATTGTTATGTTAATCCCCATACATTACACCATTAGTTTTAGATGTAGTGTTCCATGGTTCATGGCTTCTGCTTAACACTCAGTGCTCCATGCAGAACGTACCCTCCTCAATACCCATCACCAGGCTAACCCATCCTCCCACCCCCTCCCCTCTAGAACCCTCAGTTTGTTTTTCAGAGTCCATCATCCCTCATGGTTCGTCTCCCCCTCCGATTTCCCCCCTTGATTCTTCCCCTCCTGCTACCTTCTCTTTTTTTTTTATGTTAACATATATTGCATTATTTGTTTCAGAGGTACAGATCTGAGATTCAACACTCTTGCACAATTCACAGTGCTTACCAGAGCACATACCCTTCCCAGTGTCTATCACCCAGTCACCGCATCCCTCCCACCCTACCCCCCACTCCAGCAACACTCAGTTTGTTTCCTGAGATTAAGAAATCCTCATATCAGTGAGGTCATATGATACTTGTCTTTCTCTGTTTGACTTATTTCGCTCAGCATAATACCCTCCAGTTCCATCCACGTCGTTGCAAATGGCAAGATCTCATTCCTATGGACGGCTGCATAATATCTCCATTCAGATATATATATATATAAATATATACACACCACATCTTCTTTATCCATTCATCTGTCAATGGACATCTTGGTTCTTTCCACAGTTTGGCTCTTTCCACAGGTTGGCTATTGTGGACATTGCTGCTATAAACATTGGGGTGCATGTACCCTTTCGGGTCCCTACTTTTGTATCTTTCGGGTAAATATCCAGTAGTGCAATTGCTGGAACATAGGGTAGCTCTATTTTCAACTTTCTGAGGAACCTCCATACTGTTTTCCAGAGTGGCTGCACCAGCTTGCATTCCCACCAACAGTGTAGGACAGTTCCCCTTTCTCTGCATCCACACCAACATCTGTTGTTTCCGGAATTGTTAATTTTAGCCATTCTGACTAGTGTGAGTTGGTACCTCATTCAGGTTTTGATTTAGATTTCCCTGATGCCGAGTGATTTTGAGCACTTTTTCATGTGTCTGTTGGCCATTTGGAGGACTTCTTTGGGAAAATGTCTATTCATGTCTTCTGCCCATTTCTTCATTGGATCATTTGTTCTTCGGGTGTTGAGTTTGATAAATTCTTTATAGATTTTGGATACTAGCCCTTTATCTGATACGTCATTTGAAAATATCTTCTCCCAATCTGTCGGTTGTCTTTTGATTTTGTTGACTGTTTCTTTTGCTGTGCAAAGCCTTCTTATCTTGATGAAGTTCCAAGAGTTCATTTTTGCCCTTGCTTCCCTTGCCTTTGGCGATGTTTCAAGGAAGAAGTTGCTTCAGCTGAGGTCAAAGAGGTTGCTGCCTGTGTTCTTCTTTAGGATTTAATGGACTCCTGTCTCACATTTCGATCTTTCCACCATTTGGAGTCTATTTTTGTGTGTGGTGTAAGGAAATGGTCCAGTTCATTTTTCTGCATGTGGCTGTCTAATTTTCCCAACACCATTTGTTGAAGAGACTGTCTTTTTTCCATTGGACATTCTTTCTTGCTTTGTTGAAGATAAGTTGACCATAGAATTGAGGGTCCATTTCTGGGCTCTCTATCCCGTTCCATTGATATGTGTCTGTTTTTCTGCCAGTACCATACTGTCTTGATGATGACAGCTTTGTAATAGAGCTTGAAGTCCGGAATTGCGATGCCACCAGCTTTGCTCTTCTTTTTCAACATTCCTCTGGCTATGCGGGGTCTTTTCTGGTTCCATACAAATTTTAGGATTATTTGTTCCATGTCTTTGAAAAAAGTCGATGGTATTTTGATGGGGATTGCATTGAATGTGTAGATTGCTCTAGGTAACATTGACATCTTCACAATATTTGTTCTTCCAATCCATGAGCATGGAACGTTTTTCCATTTCTTTGTGTCTTCTTCAATTTCTTTCATGAGTATTTTATAGTTTTCTGAGTACAGATTCTTTACCTCTTTGGTTAGATTTATTCCTAGGTATTGTATGGTTTGGGGTGCAATTGTACATGGGATCAACTCCTTAATTTCTCTTTCTTCTGTCTTGTTGTTGGTGTATAGGAATGCCACTGATTTCTGGACATTGATTTTATATCCTGCCACTTTACAGAATTCCTGTATGAGTTCTAGCACTTTTGGGGTGGAGTCTTTTGGGTTTTCCATATAAAGTATCATATCATCTGCAAAAAGTGAAAGTTTGACTTCTTTGCCAATTTGGATGCCTTTTATTTCTTTTTGTTGTCTGATTGCTGTGGCTAGGACTTCTAAACTATGTTGAATAGCAGTGGTGAGAGTGGACATCCCTGCCGTGTTCCTGACCTTAGGGGGAAAGCTCTCAGTTTTTCCCCATTGAGAATGATATTCACTGTGGGTTTTTCATAGATGGCTTTTATGATATTGAGGTATGTACCCTCGATCCCTATACTCTGAAGAGTTTTGATCAAGAAAGGATGCTGTACTTTGTCAAATGCTTTTTCTGCATCTATTGAGAAGATCATATGGTTGTTGTTCTTTCTTTTATTAATGTTTTGTATCACATTGATTGATTGGCGGATGTCAAACCAACCTTGCAGCCCACGGATAAATCCCACTTGGTTGTTTTGAATAATCCTTTTAATGTACTGTTAGATCCTATTGGATAGTATTTTGGAGAGAACCTTTGCAAGGATATTGGTTTATAATTCTCCATTACATCCATGTTCATCAAGGATATTGATCTGTAAGACTCCCTTTTGATGGGTTCTTTGTCTGGTTTGGGGATCAAGGTAATGCTGGCCTCATAAAATGAGTTTGGAAGTTTTCCTTCCATTTCTATTTTTGAACCATTTCAGAAGAATAGGTATTAATTCTTCTTTAAATGTTTGGTAGAATTCCCTTGGGAAGCCATCTGGCCCTGAGCTTTTGTTTGTTGGGAGATTATTGATGACTGCTTCAATATCCTTGGTGCTTATAGGACTGTTAAGGTTTTCTATTTTTTCCTGCTTCAGTTTTGGTCGTTGATACATCTCTAGGAATGCATCCATTTCTTCCAGATTATCTAGTTTGCTGGCATAGAGTTGCTCATAATATGTTCTTAGAATTGTTTGTATTTCTTTGGTGTTGATTGTGATCTCTCCTCTATCGTTCATGATTTTGTTGATTTGGTTCATTTCTCTTTTCTTTTTGATAAGTCTGTCCAGGGGTTTATCAATCTTGTCAATTCTTTCAAAGAACCAGCTCCTAGTTTCGTTGATCTGTTCTACTATTCTTTTGGTTTCTACTTCATTGATTTCTGCTCTGATCTTTATTATTTCTCTTCTCCTGCTGGGTTTAGGCTTTATTTGCTGTTCTTTCTCCAGCTCCTTTCGGTGTAGGGTTAGGTTGTATACTTGAGACCTTTCATGTTTCTTGAGAATGGCTTGTATTGCTATATACTTTCCTCTTAGGACTGCATTTGCTACATCCCAAAGATTCTGAATAGTTGTGTTTTCATTTTCATGTGTTTCCATAAATCGTTTTAATTCTTCTTTAATTTCCTGGTTGACCCATTCATTCTTCAGTAGGATGCTCTTTAGCCTCCATGTATTTGAGTTCTTTCCGACTTTCCTCTTGTGATTGAGGTCTAGTTTCAAAGCAAGCACTGTGCTATGAAAATAGGCAGGGAATGATCCCAACCTTTTGGTACCGGTTGAGATGTGATTTTTGACCTAGGATGTGATCTATTAATTAGAATTTTCCATGGGCACTAGAGAAGAATGTGTATTCTGTTGCTTTGGGATGGAATGTTCGGAATACATCTGTGAAGTCCTTTTGTTTCAGTGTCTTTTAACGTCTTTTAAAGTCTTTATTTCCTTGTTGATCTTTTGTTTAAATGATCTGTCCATTTCAGTGAGGGGTGTGTGAAAGTCCCCCATTATTATAGTATTGTTGTTGATGTGTTTCTTTGCTTTTTTTTATTAATTGGCTTATAAAATTGGCTGCTCCCATGTAAGGGGCATAGATATTTACAATAGTCAGATCTTCTTGTTGGAAAGACACTTCAACTATGATAGAGTGTCCTTCCTCATCTCTTCTTATAATCTTTGGTTTAAAATCTGATTTGTCTGATATAAGGATTGCCACCTCAGCTTTCTTTTGGTGTCCATTAGCATGGTAAATGATTTTCACCCCCTCACTTTCAATCTGGGGGTGTCTTTGGGTCTAAAATGAGTCTCTTGCAGACAGCATATCAATGG
>NC_058420.1:598493-600879 GCF_002201575.2 Neomonachus schauinslandi
TTGTTTTTTTTTTTTTTTTTTTTTATCCAATCTGATAGCCTGTGTCTTTTGATTGGGGCATTTAGCCCATTTACATTCAGAGTAACTACTGAAAGATATGAATTTAGTGCCATTGTATTGCCTGTAAGGTGACTGTTACTCTATATTTTCTGTGTTCCTTTCTGGTCTATGTCACCTTTAGGCTCTCTCTTCGCTGAGAGGACCTCTTTCAATATTTCTTGTAGGGGTGGTTTTGTGTTTGCAAATTCCTTTAGTCTTTGTTTGTCCTGGAAGCTTTTTATCTCTCCTTCTATTTTCAATGACAGCCTAGCTGGATATAGTATTCTTGGCTACATATTTTTCTCCTTTAATGCTCTGAATATATCATTGCAGTCCTTTCTGGCCTGCTAGGTCTCTGTGGATAGGTCTGTTGCCAATCAAATGTTTCTACATTGTAGGTTACAGATCTCTTCTCCTGAGCTGCTTTCAGGATTTTCTCTTTGTCTCTGAGACTCATAAGGTTACTATAAATGTCGGGGTCTTTACCTATTTTTATTGATTTTGATGGGGGTTCTCCACGCCTCCTGGATTTTGATGCTTGTTTCCTTCCACAAATTAGGGAAGTTCTCTGCTATAATTTGCTCCAATATACCTTCTGCCCCTCTCTCTCTTTCTTCTTCTTCTGGGATCCCAATTATTCTAATGTTGTTTCATCTTATGGTATCACTTATCTCTCAAATTCTGCCCTCGTGATCCAGTAGTTGTTTATCTCTCTTTTTCTCAGCTTTATTTTCCATCATTTGTTCTTCTATATCACTAATGCTCTCTTCTGCCTCATTCATACTAGCTGTTAGAGCCTCCATTTTTTATTACACCTCATTAACAGCCTTTTTGATTTCAACTTGGTTAGATTTTAGTTCCTTTATTTCTCCAGAAAGGGTTTGTCTAATATCTCCCATGCTTTTTTCAAGCCCAGCTAGTTCTTTAAAATTGTCATTCTGAACTCTAGATCCGACATCTTACTACTGTCCATATTGATTAGGTCACTGGCAGTCGGTACTGCTTCTTGTTCTTTTTTGGGGAGTGACTTTTTCCATCTTGTCATTTTATACAAAGCACAATCGATGAGTGAGAGAACAAATGCTAACAGCATAACAATGACCCCAGAGAAATATACACTAAACAAATCAGAAGAGACCTGAAACCGGGGGAACAGAAAGGGAAAGAAAGAGAATAGAAAAAAAAATAAAAAAAAAAAACAGAATATGATCAAATATGATCAGGCTTGTGCATAGATCATTACCACACACTAGATTTTGGGTGTATTTTGGTCCGTTAGAAGAAACTGCCTCCCAAAAGTTTAAGGAAAGAAAAACTTATATATGTACAAAAATAAGGGTAAATATGATGAAGGGATGGAATATGACTGTAAAGATGAAAATTAGAAAAGATTTTATAAAAGGAATTGATAAGAGGTTGGTTTGAGAAAACAAAGAAGAGGGAGAGAATATGATCAGGCAGGAGACTAGAACAAAGCCATACACTAGAGATTTAGGGTGTATTTTGGTCTGTTAGAAGCAACTGTATCCCAAAATTTTAAGGAGAGAACAACTTATATATATACCAAAAATAATGTTAAAGTACTATGAAGGGATAGAATATGACTCTAAAAATTAAAAGTAAAAAAGATTTTTTTAAAAAAGGTTCGAGAAGATGTTGGTTGAAAAAGGGAAAAAAAATAAAAAAAGAAAAAATAAATAAGAAAATTAACTTTGAAAGACTAAAGAATCCTGGGGAAAAAAAGGCATGTAATCTATGTGCTGTATTCCCCTAGCACTGGAGTTCTGCCATTCTCATTGATAGGTAAACTTGGTCTTGGCATGCTGTTCTTGCTGATCTTTTGGGGGAGGGGCCTGTTGCCGTGGTTCTCAACTGTCTTTTCCGGAGGCATAATTACCCAGCCCTTGCTGCAGGTGGAGCTATGTAATCAGCTTAGGTTTGCTCTTGGGAGCTTTTGATCCCTGCAAGCTTTTCATACAGCTTTGGAGGACGAACATGAAAATGGTGACCTCCCAATCTCCACCCTGGAGGAGCCGATAACTCCGGGTCCCACTCCTCAGTGAGATCCCAGAGAGAAGCCGTCAATCACTCCTATCTCCCTGGCCTCTGGCCGCACTTGTGCTAACCTGTCCTGTGACCAAGTGATTCTGTCTCTCGAACAGACACCGAGTGGAGTCTCCAAACCCAGCAGATACCTGCAGTGCGCTCCTGTGCCGCTCGTCCTGGGGGAGGAAGGGGAGTCTCCCGGGAACTGCCCCTTGTTGGGTCCCTACTGGAGGAGCAGTGGCCCGACTGTGCCACAGATCACAGTTTATGGCAACCCGGAACTGAGAGACCACTCCTTGGC
>NC_058420.1:601379-602678 GCF_002201575.2 Neomonachus schauinslandi
GAGTGTTAATGTCCACCACTATTATTGTATTATTATCAGTGAGATTCCTTAAGGTGCTTACTAATTAATTTATACATTTGACTGCTCCTAAGTTATGGGTATCAATATTTACATTTGTTAGATCTTCTGGTTGGATATATCATACCACTTCCTTTTGGCTTGCCATGTTTCTGTTGAAAAATCTGCAGCTAGGGTTATGGGTCTTCCTTTGTAAGTTAATGACCTCTTTTGTCTTGCTGCTTTTAAGATTTTTTTAATTGCTGTGTTTTGCAAATTTATTCACAATATGTCTTGATTACAATATGTTTTGTTGATTTTGGTGGGAGTTCTCTCTGCCTCCTGAATCTAGATGTTTGTATCCTTTCCCACTTTAAGGAAGTTTTCAGCTATTATTTCTTCAGATGAATGTTCTGCCCCCCTTTCTCTCTCCTCTTCTTCTGGGACTCCTATAATAGAAATTTTATTACATTTGTCATGCACACAAAGGAGGGAAGGGCAGAAGGAGGACAAGCAGACTCCCCGCTGAATGGGGAGCCCAGCACAGGGTTCAATCCCAGGACCCCGAGATTATGCCTGAACCAAAGGTAGATGCTTAACCAACTGAGCCACCCAGGTGCCTCTCTATTGACCATTTTTAAATCAGATTGTTTTGTTAATAATTTGTATGAGTTCTTTGTACACATTGAATATTAACCCCTCATCAGATATATTTTTTTAGACTATCTCCTCCATTCCTTAGGTTGATTTCCATTTTGTTAATGCTTTCTTTTGCTGTGCAGGAAAGCTTGTTAGTTTGATGTAGCTCCATATGTTTATATTTTATTTTGTTTCCCTTGCGTTTGAAATCATATCCAAAATAGCATCTCTAGGACCAATGTCAAGGAGAATTCTACCTATGTTTTCTTCTATAAAATAAAACAAAACAAAAAAGGTCTTACATTTAGGTCTTTAATACATTTTAGTTTGATTTTTGTATGTGATATAAACTAGCAATCTAGTTTTAGTACTTTGCATATAGTTGACCAGTTTTCCCACCATGATTTACTGAAGAGACAGTCCTTTCCTTAATGTATATTCTTGCCCTCTTTGTGTAAATTAATCAAACATATATGTGTGAGTTTATTTCTGGGTTGTCTATTCTGTCCCATTGATCTATGTGTCTGATTTCATGTCAATACCACACTGATTTGAACGGTATAGTTTGTATTATACATTGAAATCAGGGAGCATATGTCTCACTTTTTTCTTTTTCTCAAAACTGTTTTGCCTATTTGAGGTCTTTTGTGTTTCCATGCAAAT
>NC_058420.1:602778-630084 GCF_002201575.2 Neomonachus schauinslandi
AGATTTCTTTGAGTAGTATGGGCATTTTAACAATATCAATTCTACCAATCTATGAACATGAAATTTCTTTCCATTCATTTGTCATTTATCTACTTACATCAATATCTTATAGTTTCCACTGTACAAGTCTTACCTCCTTGCTTAAATTTATTCCTTGAAAAAATATTTCTTGATATTTTATTCATTTTGATATGATTACCAATGGGATTTTCTTGATTTCTCTTTCTAAAAGCTCATTATTATTGTATAAAAACAGAATAAAGGTCGCCTGGGTGGCTCAGTGGATTAAGGGTTTGCCTTCAGCTCAGGTCATGATCCTGGAGTCTTGGGATTGAGTCCCACATCAGGTTCCCTGCTCAGCACGGAGTCTACTTCTCTGCCCCTCCCCTGGCTTGTGCTCTATCTCTTGCTCATTCAATTGCTCTCAAATAAATAGATCTTTGAAAAAAGCAGAATAGATTTTTATATATTAATTTTATACCTTGTAACATTACTGAACTTATTTATTAGTTCTAACAGAGTCTGGTAGCCTTTCACATTTTCTATATATATACTATCATATCATCTGCAAATGATAGCACTGCTTCTTCCTTGCTGATTTGCCAATGCCTTTTATATTACCTTTTTTTAAAAAAAAAATCTAATTGCTTCAACTAGGGCTTCTAATGCTATGTTGACTAACAGTGGGGATTGCGGGTATTCTTGTCTTGTTCCTAATATGAGAGTAAAAACTCTCAGCTCTTCATCATTATATTTTAGTAGTTGGTTTGTCATAAATGGCCTCTGTTATGTTGATGTACTTCTCCTCTATACACACTTTGTTGAGAATTATAATAAATAGATGTCAAATTTTTTTCAGATTTTTTTTCTAAGTTTATTGAGATAATCAATGGTTTTTATCTTTAATTTTGTAACTGTGATCTATCACATTGACTGAGTTATATATGTTGAATCGCCCTTGCCTCCCTGGAATAAATACCACTTGAACATGGTATATAACTCTTTTAATGTACTCTTGAATTCAGTTTGCTAGTATTTTGTTGAGGATATTTGCATCTATGTTCATCTGTGATATATAAATATAAACATATTTAATATAAAATATATAAACAGTATATACAATATATATAAAATATTATATCATACATCATATATATCATACATGATATAATATAAAATAATAGTTCACATATATTTTTTTCTTTTCTTTTCTTTTCTTTTTTCTCCTGTGGTGTCCTTGCCTAGTTTTGGTATCTGGGTACTGCTAGCCTTGTAAAATGAGCTTGGAAACATTCCAACTGCTCTGAGTTTTTGGAAGATTTTGAGAAGTATAACTATTAGATATTCTTGAATGTTCATAGAATTCAATAGTAAAGCCATCTATTGAACTTTTGTTTGCGGGGAGGTTTTTGATTACTAATTCAATCTCCTTATTAGTAAAATGCAAATTCAGATTTTCTATTTCTTCATGATTCATTCTGGGAAGATTGTAAATTTCTAGTGATTTATCCATCTTTCTAGGTTGTCTAATTTATTGGCATATAAATCTTCTTGGTAGTCTCTTATGATACTTTGTATTTCTGTGGCATCATTTGTGCTTTCTTTTGCATTCCTGATGTTAATTATTGGAATGCTTTTATTCTTCTTGAGTCTAGGTAAAGGTTTGTTAATTTTGTTTACCTTATAAAAGAAGCAGCTCTTAGCTTCATTGATGTTTTTGTATTTTCTCTTATTAAAAAAAATATTTTATTTTTAAGTAATCTCTACACCCATCATGGGGCTCCAACATGGGGTCACCCAACATGGGGTTCAAACATGCGGCACAAACCTGGGATCAAAAGTTACACATTCCACTGACTTAGCCAGCCAGGTGACCTTTCTTTTCTTTTTATTATCTATTGTATTTATTTCCAATCAGATCCTCATTATTTATTTCCTTCAACTAACTTTTTCCTTTGTTTGTTCATATATATATCTATATATATGTTCATATATATATCTATATATATATAGATATATAAGGAAACTAGAAAATACATATATATTTGGGGGGGATTCATTGTTTTTGTTTGTTACAAGCCTGTGTTGCTATTAAATTCCATTAGAACCACGTTTGCTGTATCCCATAGATTTTGGTATGACATATTTTCTGTTTTAAATTGTCTTTTTTTAAAGTTGTTATTTGTGTTTTCCATAGAGCTTGTTTGTTCCTCATATAGTTTGTATATTAACCCATTATTAGTTGATGGTTTGCAAATGTTTTCTTATTCCATAGGTTGCCTTTTACTTTTCTTGGTTGTTTCCATTACTTTGTAGAATCCTTTTAGGTTCATGTAACCTCACTTGTTTATTTTTGGTTTTGTTGCCTGCACTTTGCTGTCATATCAAAAATACGTGATCAAGACAAATGCCAAAGAGGTATTTCACTATGTTTTCTTCCAAGAGCTTTACAGTTTCAAATCTCACAGTTAATTCTTTAATCCATTTCAATTTAATTTTTATGAGTAATGTGAGCTAAAAGTCTAGAGTCTTTCTTTTACATGTGGATATTCAGTTTTCCAATCACCAATTTTGAAGAGAATATTTTTCCCCATTTGTATATCCTTTTCACCCTTGTAAATGATTGATTTGAAGTATATCTGTGGCTTTATTTCTTGGATCTCTGTTTGGTTTCATTGTCTATGTGTCCATTTTTTAAATCTAGTACTACATTGTTTTGATTGCTACTTCTTTTATAATTGATTTTTAATTCAGACTGTGACTCCTCCAGCTTTGTTTTTGTTCAGAGTGCTTTAGATATTTGGAGTCTTTGTGTTCCCTATGAATTTTAGGTTTTTTTTTTCTATTTCTTTGACGAATGCATTGAAATCTTGAAGGAATTGCATGCAATCTGAATATAGCTTTTGGTGGATGAATATTGTAACAAATAATCCTTAACTTAAATATTATATTAATTAATTTTAACAACCAATTCTTACAACCAAAGAACAGAGGTTCTCTTCACTTGTCTGTGTCTTTTTCAAGTTCTGTTGATCAATTTTTTATAACTTTTAGTGTGGAGCTCTTTCACCTCCATGACTAAATTTTTCCTAAGTATTTATTCATTAGATATTATTGTAAATGGATTATTTTCTTAATTTCTCTTTCGGATACTTCATCATTAGTGTATTATTGTATATTGATTTTATATCCTGCAAGTTTACTGAGTTTGTTTATTAGTTCTAACAATTATTTGATAGAGTCTTCTGTGGTTTTCTGGATACAAGATGATATAATCTGTAAGAAGAAGCAAGTTAGATTATTTATTTCTGATTTGAATATCTTTTATTTTTTCCTTGCTTAATTGTTCTGGCTAGAACTCTCAGTACTATACGGAATAGAAATTTTAAGATGATCATTCTTGTGTTGTTTCTGATCTTGGAGAAACAAAGTTTTCAGCATTTTTAGTATTGATTTATTATGTGTTTTTTTTTTCCTATAACTAATGTTTGGAGAGTTTTTATCAAGACAATATGTTGCATTTTATCAAATGTTTGTTCCTGCACCTATTGAGATGATCAGTCTGATTTTTATATCATTTTGTTAAATATATGGTTTATCGTGTTTACTGATTTGTATATGTTGAATCATGTTTATATCCCAGGGATAAATCCCACTTGGTCATTGTGTATGATTCTTTTTAATGTGCTCTTGAATTGGGTTTGCTAGTATTTAATTGAGGCTTTTTTGCAACTATCTTCATTAGGGATATTTGCCTGTAGTTTTGTTTTTGTGGTGTCATTTTCTGGCCTTGCTTTAACAGTAACACTTCCCTGGTAAGATTGGTAAGATTATTTGCAAGTGTTCCCTACTCTTCTTTGATTACTGTTTCAGTCTTCCTGTTCTTTCTTCATTTAGATTTTTTATTTCTTTATGATTCAATCTTTGTAGGTTGGATATTTTTAGGAATTTTTTTTTTCTTTTTCTGTTATACAAATTTTTGTAGAGTAACTGTTAATAGAAGTTTCTTATGATTCCTTGTAATTTGTATTATCTGTTGCTTTGTCTTCTCTTTCATTTTTAATGTTGTTTATTTGATTTTTGTCCTTGTGTATCTAACAACAAAAAAAATAATTTTATCTTTTCAAAACCAGCTGTTAGTTTACTGATGTTTTCTATTGCATTTGTGTCCTTGATTGCATTTCTTTCTTTTTTTCTTTTAAGATTTTTATTTATTTGACAGAGAGAGACACAGTGAGAGAGGGAACACAAGCAGGGGGAGTGGGAGAGGGAGAAGCAGTCTTCCCGTGGAGCAGGGAGCCCGATGCGGGGCTCGATCCCAGGACCCTGGGGTCATGACCTGAGCCAAAGGCAGATGCATAATGATTGAGCCATCCAGGCACCCCGATTGCATTTATTTCTGAGGTAATTTTTATTTCTTCTTTCTTCTGGTAACTTGGGGTTAGTGTGTTCTTCTTTTGTTAGTTTTTGAGGTAAATAAATTTATTTATTTGAAATATTTATTTTTTATTGATGTAGGCTTTTAAAAAATATTGTATTTATTTATTTGACAGAGAGAGCACAAGCAGGGGGAGTAGCAGAGGGAGAGGGAGAAAAAGGCTCTCTGCGGAGCAGGGAGCCTGATGTGGGACTTGATCCGAGGACCCTGGAATCATGGGATCATGACCTGAGCTGAAGCAGAGGCTTAACTGACTGAGCCACCCAGGCGCCCCTTAATGTAGACTTTTCTTGCAAGAAACTATTCTGTTAGAAATCCTTTTGCTGCATTATGTATATCATATTATATATTATATATACATATACATTATATATAATCTCAAATTATATTTTTGACCCATAGGTTGTTCAGGAGTGTGTTTGTATTTCGTATATTTGTAAATATTGCTTCTGCTATTGACTTCTATTTTCCTACCTATGGGAGCAGAAAATATACTTGATATAGTCAGTTCTTATATGAGTTAAAACTTGTTTTATGGCCTAATATATAATATATCCTAGAGAATGTTCCATGTGGATTTGAGAAAAAAAATTGTGTATTGTTCTGATGTAGGACTGAAAATTCTTTATATGTCTGTTAGGTCCATTCTGTCTAAAGCATTGAACAAGTCAGTGGTTCCCTTAATGATTTTCTCCCTGGATGATCCACCCATTGCTGAAAATGGGGTTTAAGTCACCTACTCCTATTGTATTGTGTCAATTTCACTCTTCATATCCGCTAATATTGGCTTTCCATGTATATCTGTGTGTTTCTATGTTGTGTACATACACACCTCTTTATTATTAGCTATTGACCTTTTTTCTCTTGTGCCAGATTTTCACTTAAAGCATATATTCTCCTATATAAGCATATGTTTTCCTGCTATGTTTTGACCATTATTCACATGGAAACTCTTCCGTCAGCCTTTCAGTTTTACCCGATGTATGTCCTTAGAGATAAAGTTTGTCTCTTATACAGAGCATATTGTTGGATACTGGTATTTTGGTACTTTATCCATTCAGTCACTCTACATCTTTTGATTGGAGAATTTACTTATCGGGGCGCCTGGGTGGCTCAGCTGGTTAAGCGTCTGCCTTCGGCTCAGGTCATGATCCCAGGGCCCTGGGATCGAGCCTCACATCGGGCTCCTGGCTCAGCGGGGAGCCTGCTTCTCCCTCTCCCTCTGCCTCTCTCCTTGCTCATGCTCTCTCTCTCCCTCTCTGTATCTCTGTGTGTCAAATGAATAAATAAAATCTTTTTAAAAAATTTACTTATGTATTTATTTATGAGAGAGGGCACAAGCAGGGGAAGGACAGAGGGAGAGAGAGAATCTCCTGATGAAGGGCTTGATCTCCTGATCCTGAAATCATGACCTGAACTGAAATCAAGAGTTGGACGATTGAATGACTGAACCACCCAGGCATCCCTTGACTGAAGAATTTAATACATTTTTATTTACAGTAATTACTGGCAGTGACAGCCTTACTATTACATTGCAATTTTGGTAATTGTTCACTGTTTTGTAGTTTGTTCCTGTCTTCTTCTTTGGCTGTCTCCTTTGTGATTTCTTGATGTTTTCCACTTATGCTTAGATTCCTTTTTCTTTCTCTTTACTATAACTACTGTAGGTTTTAGCTTTGTGAATGCTACCAAGTGTAAATAAAACATCTTAGAGTTATAACACTTCATTTTAGGTGATAAAAATTAAATTCAATAGTATTTAAAACGTCTACATTTTTCCTACTCCTCCCCCACATGTTTTATTCTATTGATGCCAGACTTTATGTTCTTTTATATTGTGTATCCATTAACACCTTATTGTAGTTCGGATATTTTTAATAATTTTCTTGAAGGGCCTGTTACCAAGGACATTGCTGGGCTTGGATCCTACCTGGTCCCTGGGTGAAGTCATGTCCTCCAGGATCATAGTCAATAAGAATGAAACTGGGACCAGGTTCTACTCCAAGGTACACAGTTGAGTCCACAGAAAGTGAACTATAACCAGGTTTGTGAATAGAGGACCCTTCCACCAGTTCCTGGAAGGTTCTTGTCAGGTAGGTGGACAGGTCCTAGTTCACGCAAGATTGGCCCCATAGCATGGCTGAACAAGGCAAAAATTGAGTCATGATGTTGCTTCAGAAACGAGAACTGGGACCAGTGTCTGCAACTTGTATCTGGGGGTACAGATAATTGTGCCCCCTGCTATGTTCTTGGGTAGGCAGGACTGTTCCTTGACAACAGATCAGTGGGCAGGGAGCTAGGTCGTAGGGCTGATCAGAATACTCTGATCAAGGTCAAGGGGCCTGCCTATGGGGACAAGGATGGGTGTGGTTCCTCCCAAATCCCTTGGTAGATGATGCTGGTATAAGGACAAAGTCCATATACAACTGTAGCTGAGTCTACAGGGAGACTGGGTGTCTACAGAGGTCCTTCTCAGTCTATAACCAGGACCATGGCAGGAGAATGTGGCACATGGCTGTACATATGCCTTCTCAAACAGGTCATTCTCATGCTTGGACTCCATCTGTTTTACACAACATCATACCTGGATTCCAAAGGTCACTTAAATACAAGTTCATCAGTGGATGGCTGCACATTGGTGTTGCTGGGGAGTATGAATGGGGAAACCTCCTATTACACTATCTTCTTCAGCCATATATTCCTGATGAAATGAAAATTTTTTCTGATGGGGCACCTACGTGGCTCAGTTGGATAGGCCATTGGCTCTTCATTTTGGCTCAGGTCATGAAATCAGGGTCCTGGTATAGATCCCCATATCAGGCTCCATGCTCAACACTGAGTCTGTTTGAGGATTCTCTCTCTGTCTGCCCTCCCCCTCTTTAAATCCATAAATAAATCTTTAAAAAAATGTTTGCTTATGGAAGAAAGAAATTTATAAATGAGAATAATTTTGGAGAGGAGAGAGGTTATGTGGAGCCTCAAAGGCTGAGAATATCTACAATTTTGAGAAACTTCCTACATTCCATGATCACTTCCTGTCTCTCATGGGGATTTTATTGAAGAGAGGCATAGTCAACACAAGTTAAAAGCCTAGTTTATTTGGATAGACTCAGTGTCTATTTTGAAAAGCTGAAAAGATAAAATTTGTTTACACTTCAAACCAACAGTGTTGAAACTAATATACAGCACATGGACAGAAGCCTTAATGAAAAATATGATTTGGGGGCACCTGGGTGGCTCAGTCAGTTAAGCGGCTGCCTTTGGCTCAGGTCATGATCCCAGGGTCCTGGGATCCAGCCCCGTGTTGGGATCCCTGCTCAGCAGAGAGCCTTCTTCTCACTCTCCCTCTGCTGCTCCCCCTGCTTGTGCACTCTCTCTGTCAAATAAAATATTTTTAGAAATATGATTTTTCAAATCCCTTTTTTATTCTTGTACTCCTAATTAATTCAAAAAATTTGAGAAAAGTGTATAAACTTTTTCTTCCATATATGTAATTTTCTATTATATCTCACTTCAGTATGTTCACATATTTTATGTCAGAGACTATGTGCGAATTGGCTTTATATATAAAAATATACATTTACATATACATATATTTATATATGTACACCTGCACTTTCTCATTGAAATGACACAATGTCTGAGCCAGGAATAAGTCAATGAATGTATAAGTGTCTAGAGACTGGAAAACATATAGTCTCTGCTGCTTAACCAACAACGGCTTAAAGGTCCCCACATCATAAAATTAAAAAAGATGGAATTCTTGATCATGCCACATATCATCTTGGAACTTGCATCTCTTCAGAAGCAGCTAATGATACTTCTCTTGCTGTGAACATCAGCAGTCTGTGACATGTGAAAAGAGGACATGGAAGGACAGTTATTTGATCTTAAATCATCTAGTCAGGTGTTACACATGCTTATTTCCCTGATGTTTTACAGACCATCCCATACTTCAAGGACAAGGGAAGTGCTATACGATTCTTAGTCCAGAAGAAGGAAGTCAAGATTATTAACCAGCATCACGAATCAACAAGTTCTCCTTGTTTGGTTCACTTAATTTTCTCCAACAAAATAAGTTCAACACCCCCAAAAGGAGACAAACAAAAGTTGCATTTAGCCATGTGATGAGGATGTACCAAGCAGGTCTAGAAATGATTTTTCTTATTAGATGACCTGTGAAATGCAACTCATCAAAATACGCAAAACATTTGGTGTTTCAAGGTATTGATGACATCAATTAACAGTCCTATAAAGAAGAGCAGGAGAAACACAGGAATTTGTTCTCAGATATTCTCAAATCTCAATGGGCAGATTTGTGGGTGCCTTTTATATTGTAGATGAAGAACAGTCATAAGTAAAGGCACTTTTCTATTTCCTTGGAGCATATTTTTCATTTTTTTACCATTCCTCTTGGTTCATTCCTCTGGAATGTCCCCCCCTTTCCAATATCTCATTGCTTGCTTACCATAATTGTAGAAAATTATCGTCTTGTGGCTAAGTGGTTTTCTCAGTCACCTTCTTGAGGGTATGTTTTTGGAATCTTTTGGAATCTTTGCATAAAAGAATATTATTTTACAAATATTCACTGATTTCTTCTGATCTATATGAGAGGAGTGAAGTGTCCACTCCAAATGTATGAGCCAGGACATGTAATTATTTGCTTTCTTCAAGGCTATGTGGCTGAAATTGTCTTTTTATCAATTCTAAGCGAAGGACGTTAGAGATAGCTTTGTTGTTGTCGTTGTTGTTGCTTCTTCCATAACCATGAGAAGTAATGCTTGAGAAGCTTGTCACTTTCAAAACATTTTTTTCTGTGATTGATTTCCTCATCCATAAGAACAGAAGGTTCTTATGAAATGTCCAGTTACAAAAGTGGACACCACTTTATGTATTTTTAAGCAGAGGTAAAGAGGTTCAGAAAATTAATTTAACAGGAGGTGGGAACACCAAAGAGCTAAGTAGAGAAAAATGAGCAACCACAGAAATTTTCCATCACTTTGAGAAGTGGAGACATCTGGACAATGTGCCTTCCTGGATCTCATGAATGGGACCTTCATGTAAGATATGAAAGCAAGATGGGGACTGGCAAGCACTACATAGATCCATAGTTGTGTCTCACAGGAACTGGAAACATGGAAAGTCTCAACCACTTCCAGGAACCCCAATGAAAAGAGACTGGGAGGTAAGAAAGAACACATAAGCTGAATTGTATCCTATACAGCTTCTTTTTTATCATTTATATTTTAATTCCAGTGTAGTTAACACCAAGTTATATTAGTTTCTGATGTACAATATAGTGATGAAACGGTTCTAAACAAAACAAAACAAAAACAATTCTGTATATTACTCAGTGCTCATCAAGGTAAATGTACTCTAATTCCTTTTGCATATTTCACCATCCACCCACCCACCTGTCCTCGGGTTACCATCAGTTCATTTTCTATAATTAAGTCTGTTTCTATTTTTCCCTTTTGTGCATTTTTTTGTTTCTTAAATTCCACATATGGGTGCAATCGTATGATACTTGTCTTTCTCTGACTGACTTAATTTGTTTAGTATTATACTCTTTAGCTCCATCCATTTGCTGCAAATAGCAAGATTTCATTCTTTTTAAAATCTTATTTAAAATCAATTAATTAACAGATAGTGTATTATTAGTTTCAGAGGTAGAGTTTAGTGATTCGTCAGTTGCATATAAACCCCCAGTGCTCATTCCATCAAGTGCCCTCCTTAATGCCCAGCACCCAGTTACCCCATCCCCCCACCCACCTTCCCTCCAGCAACGCTCACTTTGTTTCCTATTGTTAAGTCTGTAATGGTTTCTCTCCCTCCCTGATTTCATCTTACTTTATTTTTCCCCTCCCTTTCTCTATGTTCATCTGTCTTGTTTCTTGAATTCCACATATGAGTGAAATCATATGGTATTTTCATTCTCTGACTGGTTTATTTCACTTAGCCTAATACCCTCTAGTTCCCTACAGTTGTTGCAAATGGAAAAACTTCATTCTTTTTGATGGATGGGTAATATATATAATATGTATATATTAATAACAACAACAATATATGGTATATACCATTTCTTATTTATCCATTCATGTGTTGATGGACATCTGGACTCTTTGCTTATTTTGGCTATTGTGGACATTGCTACTATAAACATTGGGATGCATATGCGACTTTCAATCACTTTGTATCTGTTGACATTCATATTTATAGCTGAATATTCTATTGTATCTATACACCACTTCTGTATCCGTTCATCAATCGATGGACATTTGGGCTGCTTCCATATCTTGGCAATTATAAATAATGATGTCATAAACAAAGGGGTACATGTATCCCTTTAAATTAGTATTTTTGTATCCTTTGAGTAAATACTTAGTGGTGCAATTGTTGGATCATAGAGTAGTTCTGTTTTTAACTTTCTGAAGAACCTCTATATTGTTTTCCAGAGTGACGACCCCAGTTTGCATTCCCACCAATACTACATTAGGGATTCTTTTTCCTCCACAGCCTCGCCAACAATTTATACTTCTTGTGTTATTGATTATAGCCATTCTGACAGGTGTGAGGTAACATCTCATTGTAGTGTTGATTGGCGTTTCCCTGATGATGAGTGATGTTTTTATTCATTTTTTTTTTAGTTCAAGTTCAATGAACATTTAGCGTTATACTAGTTTCAGCAACTGTTTTCTCAAGGCCCTTAATTTTCTGCTAACAGTTTGAGTTTTGTTTTGTTTTGCTTTTGGCTTGTTGGTTTGTTTTTGAATTCGGACTGCAAACTGATCCTATGAAAAAAATGACACAATTTTAGTATTAGTTTTGGGTCCATGCCTCTTCCAGGAATGAAAATATGCTGTAGTTAATATTGTTGTATAGCAAGAAGTGCAAATGGCAGTGGTTTAAAATAACAATACTAAGTTATTTTCCTCATAAAGCTTTTAGGCAAAATTTGACAGACACCTCATTTTTGTGTCAGTTGGGGCATCTCAAGTGGGATCTGGAGATTCATCTCCAAGATAACTTATATATACTTTATATATAAATATAAATGCATATATATACATCTATAACAACTTATCAGCATAAACTGTTTCATGAACTCATATATTCCAATATGTGAGTAATTCAGCTACACTACCACAAATAATTTTCAAATGATTGCAGCCTAAAGCATATAATTTTACATAGCCTGGACTAGAGTATCTATATTTACATTGTATTCTTTTAGAATGAATTATGTTTGAGACTGATGTGTGCTGTCATAGTTGGCATATCATTCTCCAGTAATTTAATTTGTTAATTTTAATTGAGAGAATGATGATGGAACAAAGAATTTTATTCTAACATTTCAGTTTCAAGGACCTGGCATTCTCTTTGGAACAAAATCTTGTACTTATCAATATGGAACAGCATTTTTTTAAAAAACCTTGAATATATATAGATATGTTCTTTTGTTTGAGATGATGTGAGATAATTACAGAAATAGACTCAGTAGTTCATTCAGATGTTAAAATTCATATTTTAAGAATTTTGGCAAGAGACCATTTAAATTTGATATTCTTCATTTTAAATGTGCCACTTCCTTAGAATCAAAATATGTAGGGTATACGTCCTTCTTTTTTAATTTTTTTTTTTTTTGTATCCTGCCACATTACTGAATTGCTGGATGAGTTCTAGTAATTTGGGGGTGGAGTCTTCTGGGTTTTCCACATAAAGTATCATGTCATCTGCGAAAAAGAGAGTTTGACTTCTTCTTTGCCAATTTGAATACCTCTTATTTCTCATTGTTGTCTGATTGCTGTTGCTAGGACTTCTAGTACTATGTTGAACAACAGTGGTGAGAGTGGGCACCGTTGAAGTTTTCTTCATCTTAAGGGAAAGGGTCTCCGCTTTTCCCCATTGAGGATGATATTCACTGTGGGTTTTTCATAGATGGATTTTAGAACTTGAGGAATGTTCCCTCTTTCCCTATACTCTGAAGAAAGGGGAACCCTCTCACACTGTTGGTGGGAATGCAAGTTGGTACAGCCACTTTGGAAAACAGTGTGGAGGTGCTTCAAAAATTTAAAACTAGAGCTACCCTACGACCCAGCAATTGCACTCCTGGGTATTTACCCCAAAGACACAGATGTAGTGAAAAGAAGGGCCATATGCACCCCAATGTTCATAGCAGCAATGTCCGCAATAGCCAAACTGTGGAAAGAGCCAAGATGCCCTTCAACAGATGAATGGAAAAAGAAGATGTGGTCCATATGCACAATGGAATATTAGTCAGCCATCAGAAAGGATGAATACCCAACTTTTACATCAACATGGATGGGACTGGAGGAGATTATGCTAAGTGAAATAAGTCAAGCAGAGAAAGTCAATTATCATATGGTTTCACTTATTTGTGGAATATAAGCAATACCATGGAGGACATTAGGGGAAGGAAGGGAAAAATGAAGGGGGTGAAATCAGAGGGAGAGATGAACCATTAGAGACTATGGACTCTGAGAAACAAACCGAGGGTTTTAGAGGGGAAGGGGGTGGGAGGATGGGTTAGCCCGGTGATGGGTATCAAAGAGGCCATGTACTGCATGGAGCACTGGGTGTTACACGAAAACAGTGAATTGTGGATCACCACAACAAAAACTAATGATGTATTTTATGGTGACTAACATATTAAAATAAAATTTAAAGAATAGACAATTTTTTTTTTTGGAAAATTAATTATCCTAAAACTTTCAACTCAACAGTTGCAGAAAGATTATAAGACTTCTCCCAAGCCATTAGATTTATGTCCCTTATTGAAACACAAAGATGAAACCTTCAGCCCTAGGGCTTTCATTGGGAACAAAGATGATTTCTTATCTATATAAGTCAATAGAAAATATTTATT
This sequence comes from Neomonachus schauinslandi, assembly GCF_002201575.2. Lineage (NCBI taxonomy): Eukaryota > Metazoa > Chordata > Mammalia > Carnivora > Phocidae > Neomonachus > Neomonachus schauinslandi. Next base: position 616,104 of record NC_058420.1, read on the forward strand.
TTAATCTGTGGGAAAAGGGACTTTTTAATCTTAATTACTATTATGAATAAATCTATTGTCTGTGTTGATTTATGTGGTTAATTCTATCATGTGTGAATTATTTTTTAATTAGTGTGACTTATTTTCAGAGAGAGATGTTCACTTCCACTCTTCATGATTACTGTATATATTTTTAAGTAAGTTGTATGTCCATTATGGGTCTTAAACTCATGACCATGAGATCAACAGTCATATATTTTACTGATTAAGCCAGCCAGTGATCACTACATATTTAAATGTACACACGTCAGTCGGCTTAGCTTGTACATAATGATTTTTAACTCACATATACCCTCAGAAAATCCTCTTCTAGCAAAAATTATGAGAATATTTCCTACAAGATTTTTATATATTTTTCATATTCATTTAACTTTATTTGAAATTTATTTTATAAAATTATATGAAACTGAGATATACATTGCTTTTTTCAAATAAATTATTCACTCTTTAAATAATCCATCCTCAAAATTGCACACACACACACAGAGGTGGTGTTGTTGACACAAAATGAACAAACTTTTTAGAATCTCTAAAAGAAACGGTTTTTTTTTAGTTTTTGTTCTGTTTTTGTTTTTGTTTTTCCAGCCAGGTTAGGACAACTGCCTGGGATACAGTCTTTACTAAGGACATAAAACATGAAATGCTCAAATCATTAGGTGAAAGGTATTTCAGAAAGTTATAGACCTTATCTTAGGACTGTAAACTTAGGACTTAGTTTATCTGCAGGACTGTCTGACTTCAGTCTCATGGGAACCAGGGAGGTTCTACACTTAGCCATATGCTTGGAATATGCTCCATTTTAGGTTACTTATAAATGAATCAGATGTACAATTGGTGCCAAGGTCAGAAATTGAATTTGCTGACTCTAGTAATGGTTAAAGTTTGGTTTCCTTGAGATCCAATGAGCAGGGCCCATGCACATTAAAAGTTGAAAATCTCCTTTATTTTATCAATGTCTAGCATATCTTTTACTTACAGTGCCTCAATCATTTACTCTTATTGCTGAGGTCCAAAGTCCAGAACAAAAATACTATAAGGATGTATGAAAGCAGGACAAATGTAAATTTTAATGTACTAAACATAAAATGAATATATTTTTCAGTAGTGAAAACTGGCCAAGTGAGAACGAAATATATTGATATAACAAATTTCATAATGGATTTCGTTTGGCTGCTGCCAGTTTATCCAATTCCTCTCACTATAGACGTCCCAGAAAATGTTTCTCTAGCCATTTTCTCAAAGCCCCCTTGACGTCTTGTTCCTCACACTGTACACAAGGGGGTTCAAAACAGGTGTGAAGAGGGTGTAAGAAGCAGAGACCACCTTGTCATGGGCCACTGAGCGGTAGGTTTTGGGCCGCACGTAGATGAGTAGGAGAGTGCCACAGAAGACCCCCACCACAGCCAGGTGAGAGGAGCAGGTGACAAACGCTTTCTTCTGAGATGCAGTGGACCGCATGCAGAGCCCAGCAGCCAAGATGAGACTGTAGGAAGCCAAAAGGAGAGAAAGAGGGATCAAGAGCATCAGGAGGCAACACACATGCGTGAAAAACTTTACAAAGGTAGCGTGGGCACAGGGAAGGTGCGTGAGTGTGGGTGCCTCACAAAAGAAGTGGTTGATTTCTCGAGAATGGCAGTAAGGGAAGCTCAGAGTGGCACCAGGCTGCATCAGCCCATCCACCCCTCCCGGATCCAGGAGCCTGTGGTCATGTGCAAGCACAGCTTCTGATTCATGAGGATGGGGTAGCGCAGGGGGTGACGTATGGCCACATAGCGGTCATAGGCCATGGCCGCTAAGAGGAAGCACTCACCCTCTCCCAGCATGGGAAACAGCAAACTCCGGGCTCCACAGCCAGCAGGAGAGATGGACCTGGTGCCCATCAGGTAGTTGGTTGCCATTTGGGGGACTATGGTGGAGACCAGCATCATGTCCATGAGGGAGAGCTGGCTAAGCAGAAAGTACATGGGTGTGTGCCGCTGGGGTCCTCATGGATGAGCACAATCATGAGGGCACTGCCCATCAGGGAGATGAGGAAGAGCATGAGCACCATTGAAAAGAGGAACCGATGGATCTGAGTGTAATTAAAGAGCCCTAAAAGAATGAAGTTTATCTCTGTGGTGTCATTTGCATCTTCCATGGCTACATTCATACCTGGAAGACAAGGAATGAGAGTTGCTTGGAGCTAAGTTTAGACATTTACTTAAGAAGAGGTGGTCAAATGACATAGAAACCAAAATGAGACTTGGAGGAATAATTACATCTTTAATCTTTCACTTTGTGACAGGATATTTGCCTTAGCATCCTATCACACTGCTCTGCTGTTATTTCACAGTATTTTTTAACCCTAAGATAATTGCATAACAAGTATATATCGCAGGACACATTACATTTCTATTATTTCTCTACGTGTTGTTAGTATGCCCCACATAATTTACTCATGATGTTAGGCATTATTACAAATTCCAGTTTTCTAAAGTTTGTGTACTTCTGTGTTGAAAGAGCCTCATAGTCCCACATTTTAGTCCATATTGATGTGATATATCTCTTAATTATGACTTTTCCATGTTTCTCATATGCTCAAAATAGTTTCTCAAGATCTCCTTCAATGCCATGAGGAATTGTTTTAATATAAAAAATACACAAAACTAAATGTAAAACTACTATAACTCAGATTGCAGGTGAGGGACACAAAATGGCTATATTTCTCTATTTTCCATGTGCATTCAGCATATGGTTTCAATATACCAGGCTCCCAGCTACCACAGATACTGCAACAAAGCACCTACCACCATATGGGCCCTGTCATCATGGTGTGTAATTGTGATTACAGGGAATTTGTCTCAGTTTAGAGAACTTGCAACAATTAATTTTTATACCTAATATGTACTCACAGAATGCTGGATTTAATTAAATGTGTGCATTATAAAAATAAATTTCATAAATGAACATAACCCTAGGGAACATAAAAAAACTGTTTTAATTTGCAGCCTTAAACAATTTACCAGTAATCACACATCTTTAAAGATAGGAGATAAATTTATTTATTAACAGATTAAATTAATTAGCAAATTGATTCCATTTTAAATATCTGGTTAGTTGGTTATCTAACTGGTTAATTAATTAAGACATGTTCGAATAAGTTTATGCCCCAAATTACTCTTCACCTGTGAAAAAAATAGGAAACATCTCCTTTAATTGTAGGGATTAATTGTCTTTTCCCTAAAGCCTCAAACTTTAATTTTTCTTATCTATAAGTATCTATGGTAGTAGAATTAGATGTACATGCAAATGACTTTCTCTTTTATATTTATGTGACATTTCTCTCTTCCTGACAAATTCACTCTTTCAAAGACAGCAATAGATTAATGATTACGAAGATGATTATGTTTGCGATTTATTCATAGTCTATACAATATCGACTCCTTATTTATTTTTTATGTAAATTAATTGGTAAGGAGGGCAAAATTTTTAAATGGGCAGTATCTTTTGTAAATATTAGCACTGTTTTCAGTGTCTAGCATATATGACCACTAACCATTATATCACTAAATGCTATAGAGGTTCTTTTCATCAAAATAGCTATAAATAAGACATTATAATAAGCTTATGAGTTTAGTAAGTTATTAGTTACTGCTCCATTTTATTACACCATTTATGTACAGCATAACATATTAATGAGTAGGATATTTCTAATTTTCTGAATATATAATTTATGGCCTCATGCATGCGGCAAGACTTTAGTAAATAATATAAAGGTAGTACATTTTGGCTTTTAGATAACTGAATCCATAACTTTATAACTCTCAACAACGGTTGATTTTTGTTTCAGTTCTTCCATGGGATACTATCAGTTATTTTAGGGGCAATAATTAGAGTCAATCACAAAAAGGTGAAAATTAATTTTGTTTAAATTTCAAGTTTATTAATGGTACTGAGCAGAAACTCTTTTAAACTTTTGGATTAATTCTGCAAACTCACTGTTCAGAGGGATCACAACCAACACCAAGGAAATACAAATAATTATAAGAACATATACAAGAAGCTAAAGCCAACAAATTAGGCAATCTGGAAGGAATGGATGCATTCCTAAAAACATATAAACTACCAAAACTAAAACAGAAGGAAAGAGAAAACCTGAACAGACCCAAAAGCAGCAAAGAAATTGAAGCATTAATTAAAAATCTCCCAACAAACAAGAGTCCAGGGCTAGATGGCTTGCCAGGGGAATTCTACAAAACATTTAAAGAAGAACTTATATCTCTTCTGAAGATGATTCCAAATATAGAAATGGAAGGAAAACTTGCAAACTTACTCTATGAGGCCAGCATTATCTTGATCCCAAAACCAGACAGAAACCCCAACAACAAGGAGAAATACAGACTAATATCCCTCACGAGCATGGATGCCAAAATACTCATCAAGATAGTAGCCAATAGGATCCAACAAGATTGTAAAAGGATTATTCACCATGATCAAGTGGGATTTATTCCTGGGTTGCAAGGGTGGTTCAACATTTGCAAATCAAGAAACATGATATATCATTAACAAAAGAAAAGATAAGAACCATAAGATCCTTTCAAGTAATGCAGAAAAAGCATTTGAAAAATACAACATCCTTTCTTGATTAAAACTTTCCACAGGGTAGGGATAGAGGGAACGTGCCACCATATCACAAAAGCTATATGCCAAAAGCCCACAGCAAATATTATTCTCAATGGGGAAAAACTGAGGGCCTTACCCCTAAAGTCGGGAACATGGCAGGGATGCCCACTCCCACCACTGTTGCTCACCATAGTACTAGAAGTCCAAGCCTCAGCAATCAGAAAACAAAAAGAAATAAAAGGAATTCAAATTGGAAAAGAAGAAGTCAAACTCTCACTCTTAGCAGATGAAATGATATTTTATGTGGAAGACCCCAAAGACTCCACCCCAAAATTGCTAGAACCCATACAGGAATTCAGCAATGTGGCAGGATTTAAAATCAATGCAAAGAAATCATTTTCATTTCTATATACTAATAATGAGACTGAAGAAAGAGAAATTATGGAATTGATCCAATTTACAATTGCACCAAAAACCACAAGATAACTAGGAATAAACCTAGCCAAAGAGGTAAAGGGTCTGTACTCTAAAAACCACAAAATACTTATGAAAGAAATGAGGAGGACACAAAGAAATGGAAAAAATTCCCATGCTCATGGATTGGAAGAATATGCGTTGTTAAAAATTCCATGCTACCCAGAGCAGTCTGCACATTCAATGGATTCCTTATCAAAATGCCACCAACACTTTTCACGGAGCTGGAATAATTAATCCTAAATTTTGGATGGAACGGGTAAAGACCCCTAATAGCCAGAGGAATGTTGAAAAAGAAAATGAAAGGTGGTGGTATCACAATACCTGATTCAAGCTATATTACAAAGCTGTAATCAGCAGAACAGTATGGCTCTGAAACAAAAACAGACTCATAGATCAGTGGAACAGAATAGAGAGCCCAGAAATGGATCCTCAACTCTATAGTCAACTAACCTTCACAAAGCAAGAACCAATATATAATGGAAAAAAGACAGTCTCTTCAAAAATTGGTGTTGGGAAAATTGGACATGCCCATGCAGAGGAATGAAATTGGAGCATTTTCTTATACCATACATAAAGATAAATTAAAAATGGATGAAAGAGCTAAATGTGAGACAGGAATCAAAATCCAAGAGGAGAACACAGGCAGCAACCACTTTGACCTCAGCTGCAGCAACTTCTTTCAAGACATGTCTCCAAAGGCAGGAGAAAGGAAAGCAAAAATGAACTATTGGGACTTCTTCAAGATAAAAATCTTCTGCACAACAAAGGTAAGAGTCCACAAAACTAAAAGGCAACCTACAGAATGGTAGAAGATATTTGCAAATGATGTGTCAGATAAGGGTCTCGTATACAAGTTGTATAAGGATCTTACCACTCTCAACACCCAAAAAACAAGGAGTCTAGTCAAGAAATGGCCAGAAGACATGAGCAGACATTTCTCCAAAGGAGACATACAAATAGCCAACAGACACATCAAAAAATGTTCCACATCACTTGTCATCAGGGAATTAGAAATCAAAACCACAGTGAAATACCACCTTACACCAGTCAGAATGGCTAACATTAACAAGTCAGGAAATAACAAATGTTGGCGAGGATGTAAAGAAAGGGGAAACCTCTTACATTGTTGGTGAAAATGCAAGCTGGTGCAGCCACTCTGGAAAACAGTATAGACGTTCCTCAAGAAATTAAAAAGAGAGCTTCCCTAAAACCCAGCAATTGTGCTACTAGGTATTTACCCCAAACACGCAAATGTAGTGATTCGAAGGGGCACCTGCACCCCAATGTTTATAGTAACAGTGTCCACAATAGTCAAACTATGGAAATAGTCGAGATGTCCATTGATGGATGAATGGATAAAGAAGATGTGGTATATATTAACAATAGAATATTACTCAGCCCCTGGAAAAGATGTGTACTTAACTTTTACATCGGCTTGGATGGAACTGGAATGTGTTATGCTAAATGAAATACTTTAATCAGAGAAGAAAATTATCATATGTTTTCATTCATTTGTGGACTATAAGAAACAATGCAGAGGATCATAGGGGAAGGGATGGAATAAGAGAATGGGAAGAAATCAGAGAGGAAGACAAACAATGAGAGACTAACTATGGGAGAGAAACTGACAGTTGCTGGAGGAGACGTGGGTCAGGGGTTGGGGTAATTGGGTGATGGGCATTAAGGAGGGCACATGATATGATGAGCACTGAGTGTTATATGCAACTGATGAATTACTTATCTCTACATCTGAAGATGTTGGCTAATTGATTTTAAATTTTAAAAGTCTTACATTCATATTTTATTAGATTTAATTTTTCTTAAAGATTTAAGTAATTTCTTTGCATTTTGTTATTTATGTACATTGTCATAAATTTTTGTTTATATACTTTGCAAATATATTCCTCAGCCTATTTAAACTACACAGATAAAAAATTCTGTTATGTAATTTTTGTGTTGATGTTTACGTTTTATATTACATATATTTGGGATGCTTATAAGTTATTATTCATTTCTTCTTAATGGGCTGGATTGCAGAGATTGATTTTCTCACAATAAGTCATCTGTATATTATTCAGATAAAACTACTAGTTTTGATACATAAATTCTTTGAAACTGTGACCATGGTAAGATTGGTATTGGTTTGAAACAATCTTTCATCTATGTCATCAAATATATGAAGCCTACAATATGCATTCCAGAGTTCTCCTCTTTATTTTTTGGTGTGAATAGACAGATATGCGCCTTTATGGGTTTGCTGAATGACAGGAAAGTGATATAAACATTCTTCAATTCAGCCACCCCAGAGTCAGGACATTTTGGAGAAGAGATATGAATTACAAATGGCTTCAATAACAAGAAAAAGGAGATAAAACACTAGTCTTCTAACTTACTTGGTATGCAATAGTAAGATTTGGACATGTTATCATCACTCTTAAGTCAGTCTCCTTGTTTCTAGATTCAGGTAATTCATAGTTTGCTAGACAGTTTTCTAGCACTGGCTTCGTTTGTTCTGTTGTGGTTCACTTTGTGTTTTTTTTTAAATTTTTTTATAAGAACATGATATTTAATTTCTTTCGTAGACTGCTTCTTTGTATGTACTTAGGCTAACACTAAGTGAACTGCTAATCTCTGCACATTCACATTTCCTGGAAGAAAGAAGCCATTAAGTGTTGTCACTTAGTGGCAGATGCAGAGCTGGGAATAAATAGCTGGGACTGAAAATTCAAAATATAGTTATCAAGGGTAGGGACTCTGGTTTTCTGTTTTTGACACTTTCCCCCCCAAATTACCTTAGCTGTATCCACAGGGTTTGATATTCACAGATGTTTATGAAATAAATGATTATACATATAATTACAAGTGCCAATTGGCACACACACGTTAAAAACTGATGTCCACTAAGTTTTATCAGCTATTAAGTTATCTCACGATGATGAGATCAAACCTTTTCATGGCAGGTTCTGATCAATAACCAGTTCATGGGCGCCCAACACATCGGTGGCAAAGCCCAAACTGAACTCCATCCTCTGACTTCATTTGAGCTTTGCTTCCAACAAATTCCACTGAAGTAAGGTCAGAGCAGGTCTTATTTTCAAACTCACACGTCAGTCCCCATACCCCCTATCCGCCCCTTGTCTCTTCCTCCATTGAATGAGGTCAGTTTCAAAAGGAGTATATGTGGGTAAACGACAGTAAGTCCTGAATTTGAAGAATTCAGCTGAGGGTTATCCCATGGGTTATTCCCATGGGATTCTTGGGTGGACTTTGAAGGAGAACATAAGGCGGAGGGACACCACTGAGTCATCCAGGTGTCCCAAACTCCACCAAAGCGAATCTCTCCCAGGTCAAATCTCATCGTGCTGACTGCTTATTTCAAGAGATTTGTGGAGATTAAAATGCAAAGTAGAAAAAGAAGGGGACAGTCTCAGAGTTTGCTGAATGAGATGAGGGCCGATATATATGTGATGTGAAGGGGCAAAAAGAGGCGTCAGTAAGGGTTGCAGGGATTCAGAGCAAAGGGGATTGTTGCTGCCATCCATGGGCCAATATAAAGCACTGTGGTTCACTTTGTGCTCTATTCTTGTATTTGAAACTATCAGCTAAGGCCCATGCTTAAAACTACCTTTAAATATATTTTTCAGATGATAAGTTACTTTAATTAAGATTTTGAAGGCCCTATGTCGATTTATGATTGAAGAAGAAATGACTTTAAGCTAACAGCATTTTAAATAAAAATTGTGATAACGTCAGACATTTCATTCATTCTATCTTATGTTTCCAAATGAAAAGTCATGTTAAATGTCTTTACAACAAACACTTCCCCAGCAGGAAATTAAAGTTCAGAAAGTTATGTGACTTATTTAACAATGCACATTTTGAAAATTAGAGAACTGATGGCACTATTGTTCTCCCTGATCCTTCACTCAATACAATGGTTTTCTCTAACTTTATGAGTATAGAAGTACAGATTTAAGGACTAGACTTCTTGTGCTTGAATACCTATTCTACTGATTAGTAGTTGGGTAAACTTAAATAATTTAAATTTAAATCTGTTTTAATCTCAGCCTTATTATGTGCAAAATGGAATGCAATATAGAATCCTTCTCTTTAAGAATTAAGAGATAATACCATAGCACGACACAATACAATATCTCTACAGAGATTAGCCTTAATATTTTTCTTACTATTATATTTATTAGCTATAAGTAGATATTTCCCACCCAAACATTTTCAAGTAAAGTGAATATTTATTTGAAAACTAACATGTAATTTAATTATACATTTTTTTAAAGTCTAGGAATAGTTTCAGTGGTATAATATTTACAGTACGTCTGGATTGGACAATGCATTCAATCCACCATTTATGAATTTCTTAAAACCTAGAACACACACATAACTATGGTAATTCTAATCATTCTAAGGCATTATTCTTTGATTCTTTGATTATTAATTTTGAAACAGTTTCTTATGTTTTAATATAACATTTTTTTAAAAATTGTACTATAACATGGAATTTATGATACACAAAACAATGTCTCCATTTTAAAAAAAAGTAAGCACAAAGATTAAAAGATAAAAACTTATTCTTTGGTATTTCCTGTCAACAATTTAAGTCAATTGTGAAGGTAGATTTACAATTCAAGAGGATATCTAATCATGTGTGTTGTTTTATTGCACATTAAAAACAGGAGGGGAGGTGGGTGGGGTGATGCTGTAACTGGGTGATGGGCATTAAGGAGGGCACTTGATGTAATGAACACTGGGTATTGTTTGCAGTTGATGAATCACTAATTTCTACCTCTGAAACTAATAATAAAACAGGATAAAAATCATATTATCTTATATTCTGTTTGTATAAAATCTATGATTACACAGAATCCAATATCCTTTTTGATTCATTCTTTTATTTCTATCCACGCTTCAATGTGGTTTTCTCAGAAATAACAAAGCTTCACCATTCCCGTCTGTATGTTCTATGTTAAATGCCTCATTGACCCATATTTCTGGCTGGTCCTTTTCTCAATTAGATCCGAAATATTAAAGCTGAATGACCGTGATTCTCATGTACACGCTACATGTGTAGCAAGTCAGACACAACGAGGATGATAAAAAGTTGTAGAAGATAGTATTCCAGACTATGAGAAACCCTTATTTTGTGATTGCTCTTCCAATATAACAACAACTAAAACAAGTAGACACTAGTATTATTTTGGAACTGCACATGAAGTAGCTGAAACGTGAGAAGATGATTTGTATCTGGAAAATCAAGGGGGAGAAACCAGGTACCAAGGAGTTAACATCAATCCCAAACCCTGTTTCTGGAAGTTAACTTCCAAAGTTCATATTTGTTCTCTCAGTTTTTTATCCCAACTATAATATTGATAGTGAGTAGGTTGACATATTAACAAACAAAATAAAATAAATAAAGGACTCTCAAAGTCATAGGCTACACTAAATGATTATCTTTCATGTAACTGATAAATGGATTCAAAAAAGTGAACTATTTTTTATGCTTTTCTGGATGGATCCATTCCCAGGCTTGGTTCGCCTACAAAATAGATCTCATTACAAATGGGAAATACAGAATAAATGTATTTTTTAATAAATCTGTGAGTGCACTAAAACACATAAGATAACTGTAGAAATGTTGACTGAACCAATGGAACACATGAACTCCTGTCCTCCCTACAGGTCAAGCTACATTAAGGACCCTCTCAGTAGGTTCCAGGTCATCCACAATTCCAGCAGGAAGAAGTGAGGAGGTAAGTGCCATGAACTTGTACTTCAGTCAGAGCACAATTCTAAGATGTATTCCAACAACTGCAATTTCTGTGAAGTAAAGCACATTCTTACATCCTCTGGGTCTCAAGTTTGTGTTTTAAAAGTATGTCCTTAAAAATGAATAAAAAAAAATAAAAACGAGTCATTAATTATGTAGTTGATGCAAGAAGAAAATAAGATCGTGTATAGTGAGTACTTAATTGAGCACTTGAAATTAGCAGGTATCAGGAAATAGTAGCTACTCCTGCTTTCATGTACTCAAATAATTTTTCCTAGGGGAAACGGATGAATAGAGGAGGTAAATGATGAAATCAAATACATCCATCTAATTTGGGGTTCGAGAAGGAACCAAATTTCAAGTTTCTTGGAAAATTCATCATATATTCTGCATAATTAATATTTGGTAGAGAGATTTACATAATTATAGAAAATGTACATTCTCAGAGGAAATTAAAGAAACAGATTAAACAAAGTAATTATTTTGATATATTGATGACTGGATTTATTTTTTCTTTGTAACATTAATTACCAGTTAGAATATGGTAATAAGGAGGAGGGCAGAGCAAGATGGTGGAGGAGTAGGAGACCTGGCTTTCGTCTCCTCTCAGGAGTTCAGCTGGATAGGGATCAAACCATTCTGAACACCTACAAACCCAACAGGAGATCGAAGAAAGGAATAGCAACAACTCTCTGAACAGAAAAGCGACCACTTTCTGGAAGGTAGGACATGCGGAGAAGTGAATCTGAGGCGATATTTGGGAGGATAGACGGCAGGGGAGGGGCCTCCGTTGGCCACTTCTGGCAAGTGATAGAGCCGCGGAGCACAAAATCGGAACTTTTAAAAGTCTGCTCCGCCAAGGGACGTCACTCTGGTGGCTAAGCAGGGGGTGGAACCCTCCGGGACAGTGTGGTCTCAGGACCCTTGGGGTCACAGAAAGACTGGGGATACCTGAGTGTGGCAGAATTTCCAGGTATCGGAGCAGGGAAGCCAGCTGCAGAGGCGGAACCCAGGCGCGGGCTCTCAGGTCGGGGTTGCCATAAACCGTGATCCGCGGCACAGTTGGGCCACTGCTCCTCCAGCACGGACCCAAAAAGCGGCAGATCCGGGGAGACTCACCTTCCTCCCCCGGGAGAGCTGTGCGGGAGTGCACCACAGGGATCTGCTGGGTTTGGAGACTCCACCCGGGGTCAGGTGCCAGAGATAGAAACGCGCAGTCACAGGCTGGGTGAGCACGGAGTGCAGCCGGAGACCCGGGAGATGGGAGTGACTGATGCCTTTTCTCTGGGGGCTCACTGAGGAGTGGGGCCCCGAGTTCTCGGCTCCTCTGGGGCAGAGATTGGGAGGCCGCCATTTTCACTCTCTGCCTCCAAAGCTGTACAGAAAGCTCGCAGGGAACAAAAGCCCCGGAGAGCGAACATGAGCAGATTACTTAGCCGGGAGGGGGCAAGGGCGGGGCAATTCCACCTCCGGCAGAGACATTTGGAAACCACGGCAACAGGCCCCTCCCCAGAAGATCAGCCACAACAGCCAGCCAAGACCAAGTTTACCGATCAATGAGAACGGCAGAACTCCAGCGCTAGGGGAATACTGCACATAGAATTCATGGCTTTTTTACCATGATTTTTTAGTCTTTCAAAGTTAATTTTTTTTAACTGTATTTTTTTCTTTGTTTTTCTTTTTGAATTTTTCTTTTTCCCTTTTTCAACCAACATCTTATCAATCCCTTTAAAAAAATTTTTTTTTTCATTTTTAGAGTCATATTCTATCCCTTCATAGTAGTTACCCGTATTTTTGGCTTATATATATAAGTTGTTATCTCTTTAAAATTTTGAGATAGTTTCTTCTAACAGATTAAAATATACCCTAAATCTCTAGTATATGGTGTTTTCTATTCCCCTGCCTGATCACATCCTCTCCCTTTTTTTTTCTTTTTTCTTTTTTTAAATCCTCTTCTTTCTTTTTTCAAACAACTTCTTATCAATTCCTTTTATAAAATTTTTTGTAATTTCCATCTTTACAGTCATATTCCATCCCTTCATCATATCAACCCTTTTTTTGTACATATATAAATTTTTCTATCTTTAAAATTTTGGGAGGCACTTTCTCCCAAATCTAGTGTGTGGCACTGATCTATATACCAGCCTGATCATATTTGATCACATTCTGTTTTTGTTGTTGTTGTTGTTTTGTTTTGTTTGTTTTTGTTTTTATCTTTATCTTTTTCTTTTTCTTTTTTTCTTTTTCTTTTTTCTCTCTTTCCCTTTCTTTTCGCACTGCTTCGGGTCTTTTCTGATTTGTTTACAGTATATTTTCTGGGGATGTTGTTACCCTGTTAACATTTTGTTCTCTCATTAATCTATTCTCCTCTGCACAAAATGACAAGATGGAAAAAATCACCTCAACAAAAAGAACAAGAGGTAGTACCGACTGCCAGGGACCTACGCAATACGGACATTAGTACGATGTCAGATCTAGAGTTCAGAATCATCACTTTAAAGATACTAGCTGGGCTTGAATAAAATATGGAAGTTATTAGAAAAACCCTTTCTGAAGAAGTAAAAGAACTAAAATCCAACGAAGTAGAAATCAAAAAGGCTATTAATGAGGTGTCATCAAAAATGGAGGCGCTAACTGCTAGAATAAATGAAGCAGAAGAGAAAATCAGTAATATAGAAGATGAAATGATGGAAAATAAAGAAGCTGAGAAAAAGAGAGATAAACAACTACTGGATCACGAGGGCAGAATTCGAGAGATAAGCGATACCATAAGACGAAACAACATTAGAATAATTAGGATCCCAGAAGAAGAAGAAAAAGAGAGAGGGGCAGAAGGTATAATGGAGCAAATTATAGCAGAGAACTTCCTTAATTTGGGGAAGGAAACAGGCATCAAAATCCAGGAAGCACAGAGAACCCCTCTCAAAATCAATAAAAATAGGTCAACACCCCGACATCTAATAGTAAAACTGACGAGTCTCAGAGACAAAAAGAAAATCCTGAAGCCGCTCGGAAGAAGAGATATGTAATCTACAATGGTAGAAACATTAGATTGGCAGCAGACCTATACACAGAGACCTG
>NC_058420.1:630184-633580 GCF_002201575.2 Neomonachus schauinslandi
AAAGGAATTTGTAAACACAAAACCAGCCCTACAGGAAATCTTGAAAAGGGTTCTCTAAATAAGGAGAGAGCCTAAAAGCAACATAGACCAAAAAGGAACATGGACAATATACGGTAACAGTCACCTTACAGGCAATACAATGGCACTAAATTCCTATCTTTCAATAATTACTCTGAATGTAAATGGGCTAAATGCCCCAATCAAAAGACACAGGCTATCAGACTGGATTAAAAAACAAGACCCATCGATATTCTGTCTGCAAGAGACACATTTTAGAACCAAAGACACCCCCAGATTGAAAGTGAGGTGGTGGAAAACAATTTACCATGCTAATGGACACCAAAAGAAAGCTGGGGTGGCAATCCTTATACCAGACAAATTAGATTTTAAACCAAAGACTGTAATAAGAGATGAGGAAGGACATTATATCCTACTTAAAGGGTCTATCCAACAAGAAGATCTAACAATTGTAAATATCTATGCCCCTAACATGGGAGCAGCCAATTATATAAGGCAATTAATAACAAAAGCAAAGAAACACATCGACAACAATACAATAATAGTGGGGGACTTTAACACCCCCCTCACTAAAATGGACAGATCGTCTAAGCAAAAGATCAACAAGGAAATAAACACTTTAAATGACACACTGAACCAAATGGACTTCACAGACATATTCAGAACATTCCACCCCAAAGCAACGGAATACACATTCTTCTCTAGTGCCCATGGGACATTCTCCAGAATAGATCACATCCTAGGTCATAAATCAGGTCTCAACCGGTACCAAAAGATTGGGATCATTCCCTGCCTATTTTCAGACCACAATGCTTTAAAACTAGAACTCAATCACAAGAGGAAAGTCAGAAGGAACTCAAATACATGGAGGCTAAAGAGCATCCTACTGAAGAATGAATGGGTCAACAGGAAATTAAAGAAGAATTAAAAAAATACATGGAAACCAATGAAAATGAAAACACAACTATTCAAAATCTTTGGGATGCAGCAAAGGCAGTCCTAAGAGGAAAGTATATAGCAATAGAAGCCTTTCTCAAGAAACAAGAAAGATCTCAAATACACAACCTAACCCTAAACCTAAAGGAGCTGGAGAAAGAACAGCAAATAAAGCCTAAACCCAGCAGGAGAAGAGAAATAATAAAGATCAGAGCAGAAATCAATGAAATAGAAACTAAAAGAACAGTAGAACAGATCAACGAAACTAGGAGCTGGTCTTTGAAAGAATTGACAAGATTGATAAACCCCTGGACAGACTTATCAAAAAGAAAAGAGAAATGACCCAAATTAACAAAATAATGAATGAAAGAGGAGAGATCACAACCAACACCAAACAAATGCAAACAATTATAAGAACATATTATGAGCAACTCTATGCCAGCAAATTAGATAACGTGGAAGAAATGGAGCCATTCCTAGAGATGTATCAACTACCAAAACTGAACCAGGATGAAATAGAAAACCTGAACAGACCTATAACCACTAAGGAAATTGAAGCAGTCATCAAAAATCTCCCAAAAAACAAAAGCCCAGGGCCAGATGGCTTCCCAGGGGAATTCTACCAAACATTTGAAGAAGAATTAATACCTATTCTTCTGAAACTGTTCCAAAAAATAGAAACGGAAGGAAAACTTCCAAACTCGTTTTATGAGGCCAGCATTACCTTGATCCCAAAACCAGACAAAGACCCCATCAAAAAGGAGAATTACAGACCAATATCCCTGATGAACATGGATGCAAAAATTCTCACCAAAATACTAGCCAATACTATCCAACAGTACATTAAAAGGATTATTCACGATGACCAAGTGGGATTTATCCCTGGGCTGCAAGGTTGGTTCAACATCAGCAAATCAATCAGTGTGATACAATACATTAACAAAATAAAGAACAAGAATCATATGATCCTCTCAATAGATGCAGAAAAAGCTTTTGATGAAGTACAGCATCCTTTCTTGATCAAAACTCTTCAGAGTATAGGGAGAGAGGGTACATACCTTAATATCATAAAAGCCATCTATGAAAAACCTACAGCAAGTATCATTCTCAATGGGGAAATACTGAGAGCTTTCCCCCTAAGGTCAGGAACGCGTCAGGGATGTCCACTCTCATCACTGCTATTCAACATAGTATTGGAAGTCCTAGCCACAGCAATCAGACAACAAAAAGAAATCAAAGGCATCCAAATTGGCAAAGAAGAAGTCAAACTCTCAGTCTTTGCACTTTATGTGGAAAACCCAAAAGACTCCACCCCAAAACTGCTAAAACTCATCAGGAATTCTGTAAAGTGGCAGGATATAAAATCAATGCACAGAAGTCAGTGGCATTCCTATACACCAACAACAAGACAGAAGAAAGAGAAATTAAGGAGTCGATCCCATTTACAATTGCACTCAAAACCATAAGATACCTAGGAATCAATCTAACCAAAGAGACAAAGGATCTTTACTCAGAAAACTATAAAATACTCATGAAAGAAATTGAGGAAGACACAAAGAAATGGAAAAAAGTTCCATGCTCATGGATTGGAAGAACAAATATTGTGAAGATGTCAATGCTACCTAGAGCAATCTACACATTCAATGCAATCCCCATCAAAATACCATCCACTTTTTTCAAAGAAATGGAACAAATAATCCTAAGATTTGTATGGAACCAGAAAAGACCCCGCATAGCCAGAGGAATGTTGAAAAAGAAGAGCAAAGCTGGCGGCATCACAATTCCGGACTTCCAGCTCTATTACAAAGCTGTCATCATCAAGACAGCATGGTACTGGCACAAAAACAGACACCTAGATCAATGGAACAGAACAGAGAGCCCAGAAATGGACCCTCAACTCTATGGTCAACTCATCTTTGACAAAGCAGGAAATAATGTCCAATGGAACAAAGACAGTCTCTTCAACAAATGGTGTTGGGAAAATTGGATAGCCACATGCAGAAGAATGAAACTGGACCATTTCCTTACACCATACACAAAAATAGACTCCAAATGGTTGAAAGAGCTCAATGTGACACAGGAGTCGATCAAAACTAAAGGAGAACACAGACAGCAACCTCTATGACCTCAGCCGAAGCAACTTCTTCCTAGAAACATACCAAAGGCAAGGGAAGCAAGGGCAAAAATGAACTCTTGGGACTTCATCAAGATAAAAAGCTTTTGCAAAGCAAAGGAAACAGTCAACAAAACCAAAAGACAACCAACAGAATGGGAGAAGATATTTGTAAATGACATATCAGATAAAGGGCTAGTATCCAAAATCTATAAAGAACTCATCAAACTCCACACCCAAAGAACAAAGAATCCAATCAAGAAATGGGCAGAAGACATGAACAGACATTTTTCCAAAGAAGACATCCAAATGGCCAACAGACACATGAA
>NC_058420.1:634080-645813 GCF_002201575.2 Neomonachus schauinslandi
GAAAAAATAGAAGGACCACAAACACATGGAGGTTAAAAACGTCCTACTGCAGAATTAATGGGTCAAATACAATTAAAGAATTTAAAAAATACATGGATGAAAATGGAAATATGGAAGAAAATGGAAATGAAAACATGACAGTCGAGAATAATTGGGATGCAGCAATGACAGTGCTTTGGGGGAAGTATATAGCAATACAGGCCGCCCTCAAGAAGCAAAAAAGTATCAAATGCACAACCTAAGCTTACACCTAGAGAACGTGGAGAAAAAATGAAAAATAAAGTCTAAATCCAGCAGGAAATGAGAAATAATAAAGATTAGAGCAGAAATCAATGATAAAGAAATTAAAACAAAACAAAACAAAATAATCTCTCTTTGGCGCAACCTGTTTAGAGTCATGGTGAGTTCCTGGTGTTCCTCTTCTTTCTTCTCAGCCCCAGAATCTGGCTTACCAGACAGCATTTAGAACCCAGTGCAGACGCGGGATGAAGAGGACCTTTGCATCTAGATGCATGGCTCTATGGCCCTGGACACAGATATCTAGTGGCAAGAGCACGCCAAGGCAAGGTATTGGATTCTGAAGTTGCCCTCAAAGGCTAGAGTCACCCAGTCTGGATGCACCCAAAGGAGCACCTGAACCAGCCCAATCCCAAAGTGTTTTTCTAGATTTATTTAATTAATTTCTTTATTTACATCAGGATGTCCAGTTGTCCCAGCGTCATTCTGAAAAGACAATATTTGGTTCATTGTTTCTTTGACAAAAATCAGTTAACTATATTCATGTGAGTCTTTTTCTCGGTCTTTTTTTTTTTTTTTTGCCATTGATGTCTTCATTTATTCTCACACCAGACAGCCAGTCATGATTTATGCAACTTTGTAGAAAATCTTGAATTTGGATATCACTCATCTTTCAACATTCTTCCTTTTCAATATAGTGTTGGCTATTTTAGGTCTTTTTTCTCCCACATAAGTATATAATCACATTGTCAATGTCTGCAAAATAACTTGATGGAATTTTCATTGCTATTTCATTAGATCTATAAATCTAAACAAATAGAAAGAATATCTTCATGACATTAAGTTCTCCTATCCTTGAAAATGGAACATCTCATCGTTTATTCAGTTCTAATTGCATTCATCAGAATTCTGTACCATTATCCATAGAGATCTGGTACATATTGTATTACATTTGTACCCAACAATTTTCTTTCTTCCTTTTTTTCTTTTTTTCCCCCTTAGTGCTAATGTAAATGATATTGTGTTTTCCATACCATATTACACTTGTTCATTGATGGCATACGGCAGGGTTGCAGTTGGTATATTAAAATTTTGTCTTGCAAATTTGGTAAATTACCTATTATTTTCATGAGTGCTTTTGTCAACTGTTTTGGGTTTTCTATCCAATAAATAGCTCAAGTATGAACAACAGCGTTTTTAACTTTTCCTTCTCCATTTATATACGTTTCTTTTCTGTTCCTTGTCTAATTGTATTTCTTACTACTTTCTGCACAATGCTGAAAAGGAGCAGTGAGAGGGAACATATCTGCCTTGTTCCTGATCTTAGTGGGAAGGCTTCTAGTTTCCTACCATTAAGTATAAATTTGGCAGGAAGTTTCTTGTAGGTATTTTTTTTTTTCAAATTGAACTGTTACCTCTATTACCCCAGTTTACTGAGAGGTTTTTAAATTTAATTTAATTTAATTTTAATTATTTATTTGACAGGGAGAGACACAGCGAGAGAGGGAACATAAGCAAGGGGAGTGGGAGAGGGAGAAGCAGGCTTCCCATGGAGCAGGGTGCCTGATGTGGAGGCGCCCCGAGAGTTTTAATTTTTCAGTGGGTATCAGATACTGTACAATGGATTTTATGTATTAATATGGACTGGTGATTATTTTATAATTTAGTCTGTTGATGTAATGAATTGCATTAAATGATTTTGGAATGTTAAATCGATCTTTCATACCAGGAATAGATCCACATCATTGTGGTGTATAATTCTTTTTATACATTGTTGCATTCAATGTGTAATAATTTTTTGAGGCTGCTTGCATCTCTGTTCATAAGAGACACTGATGTGTAGTTGTTTTTCTGTCATTGTTGGAATTATAATGAGGTAATGGTGATATCACAGAAGGAATCAGAAATGTTTCAGTTGATTTTATACTCTGAAAGGAATTGTAGATAATTAATTTAATCTGTTCCTTCAAAGCTTAATAAAATTTGCCAGGGAACCCACCTGGACCTGTTTTCTGTTTTGGGAGGTTATTAATTATTTATTCAATTTATTCAATAGACATAGACCTATTCATTTCGTCTATTCCTTCCTAATGAGTTTTGGCAAATTGTGTCTTTCAAAGAATTTGCCCATTTCCACTAAATTATTAAATTTCTCACCATAGAGTTATTTATAATATTCTTTTACTATCCTTTTAATTTCAATGGGAGCAGTAATCATGTCCCCTCTTTTATTTCTGCTATTAATAACTTGTGTCTTCTCTCTCACATTTTACTTAATTAGGCTGATTAGAGTTTTATTAATTTCATTAATCATTTTTGTAAGTATTTATTTAAATTCTACTCAGTTAACACAGAGTGTAATATTACTTTCAGATATACAATATACTGATTCAACACTTCCATAAATCACCTAGTGCTCATCCCAACAAGGGCACTCCTTAATCCCAATCACCTAATTTCAAAGAATATGTTATTTTTTTGCATTTTATTGATTTTCTCTATTGACTTCACGATTTCTCCTCTAATTTTTATTATTCCAATCTTCTTTTCTTCTTTTTCATTACAATGTATTTAACTTGATCTAGCATTTATATTTCCTGAGATGCGAATGTAAATTATTGATAATAGACTTTTCTTCCTAAATACATGCATTCAACACAACACATTTCCAAGTAAGCACTGTGCCTCTGCATCCCATAAAATTCACTAAGTTTTGTTTTATTTTTATGTATTTCAACATTTTAGGGGCAACCGGCTGGCTCAGTCAGAAGAGGATGTGGCTCTTGACCTTGGGGTGGTGCGTTCAATCCCTATGTTGGTTGTAGAGATTATAAATAAGTAAATTTTAGAAAAATAAAATGTGTCTTGAGATTTATGTGTTTTCCCATGTTATTTAGACATGTGTTTAATCCCCACATATGATGGAATGTTTAATTTAGCTTTCTGACATTGATTTCTAGTTTCATTCCACTATGTTCGGCCAACAGACACTATATGACTTCTATTACCTTTGTAAAGGGGTATTCTGCAGCTCAGAATATGATCTATTTTGGTGTATACTCCATATAAGTATGAAATAATGTGTGTGCTAATGATATTGGAATAAGTCTATACATGTTCATTATGTGCAAAGTTGTTTTTTTTTTTTAATTCCAAATTTTTATTTAAATTCTAGTTAGGTAACATATAGGGTGAAATTGATTTCAGGTGTAGAATTTAATGCTTCGTCACCTACATATAACACCCATAGCTCATCACAACACATATATTCCAATAATGAATTTAGCACATCCGCCTCTAAAGCTCTCCATCAACCCTCAGTTTGTTTATGATATTTAGCAGTTCCTTATGGTTTGCTTCCCTTTTGCTGTTGTTGATGTTGTTGTTGATGTTTGTGTTGTAGTTTAATACCCCTCTGTTTATCTGTTTTGTTTTTAAATTTCACATGTGAGTGACACCATATGGTATTTGCCTTTTTCTGACTGACATAATTTCATTAGCATAACACACTCATGTTCTGTTGACTTCATCAGAAATGGCAAGATTTCATTCTTTTGGTGAATGTGTTATGTAACATCTTTGCATATTTATTAGTTGATAGACATTTGGTCTCTTTCTATAATGTCACTATTGTTGATAATACTACCATAAACATGGGGATGCATGTGCCCTTAGGAATAAGTATTTTTGTGTCCTTCAGCTAAATACCTAGCAGTACAATTGCTGTGTCATTGGGTAGTTCAATTTTTAACTTTTTGCAGCACCGCCATACTGTTTTCCAGAGTAGCTGCGCCAGTTTGCATTCCCACAAAGAGTGTCAGGGCTTCCTCTAGCTCCACATCATCGCCAACATCTGTTGTTTCCTGTTTTGTTAATTTTAGCCGTTCTGACAGTTGTGAGGGGGTATCGCATCTTGATTTTGACTTGCATTTACATGAAGTTGAATGCTGTTGTGAGTATTTTCATCTGTCTGTTAGCTCTCTGTATGTTTTCTTTGGAAGAATGTCTGTTCATATCTTCGGCCCATTTCTTCACTGGAAAATCAAATTTTGGGGTCCTGAGTTTGTTAATTTCTTTATGGACTTTGGATGATAATTCTTCATCTGTTAAGACATTTGCAAATACCTTCTCCCATTCTGTAGGTTGCCATTAGTTGTACTGATTGTTTCTTTTAGGGTGCAGAAGCTTTTACCTTGATGAAGTCCCAATAGTTCCTTTTTGCTTTAGTTTCCTTGCCTCAGGAGACATATTTCATGATAAATTTCTATGACTCATGGCAAAGAAGTGACTGCCTCTGTTCTCCTCTAGGTTTTGGATGGTTTCCTATCTTACATTTAGGTCTTTCAACTATTTTGAATTTATTTTTGTGTATGGTTTAGGAAAATGGTCCAGTTTCATTCTTCTGCCATCATGCAATCCAGTTGTCCCAACATCATTTGTGGAAGAGACTGTCTTCTTTTTCCACCAGATATTTTCTTTCACGATGTGTTGAAGATTGGTCCAGGGTCCATTTCTTGGTTCTCTATTCTGTTCCATTGATCTATGTGTCTGTTTAAGCACCAGTACAATACTATCTCAATGACTACAGCTTTGTAATAGAGCTTAAAATCTGGAAATGTAATTCTCCCTGTTTTGTTTTTCTCTTTCAGAATTATTTTGGCTATCAGAGTCTTTTGTGGTTCTATACAAATTTTAGGACTACTTGTTCTAGTTCTGTGAAAAATGCTGCTCGTTTTTTTTTTTAAAGATTTTATTTATTTATTGGAGAGAGAGAGAGAGTGAGAGAAAGCATGAGAGGGGAAAGGGTCAGAGGGAGAAGCATACTCCCCAACGAGCGGGGAGCCCGACGCGGGACTCGATCCTGGGACTCCAGGCAGTCACTTAACTGACTGAGCCACCCAGGAGCCCGCTGCTCGTTTTTGAAAGGGACTGCTGTGAATGTGTAGATTGGTCATGGTAGTATAGACATTTTAACAATATTCTTCCAATCCATTAGCATGGCGTGGTTTTCCATTTCTTTTTGACCTCTTCAATTTCTTTAAGTGTTCTATAGTTTTCAGTGTAGAAATTTCTACCTCTTTGGTTAGGTTTATTCCTAGGTATCTTGGGTTTGGTGCTATTGTAAATGGGACGGATTTCTTGATTTCTCTTTCTGCTGCTTCATTACTGGAAATGCAACAGATTTCTGTATATTGGTTTTATATCTGGCAACGCTGCTGAATATATTTATCAGCCCAGAAATTTGATGGTAGGGTCTTTTAAGTTTTATACATAGACTATCATATCATCTGCATATACTGAAAGTTGAACATGTTTCTTGCCAATTTGGATGTTTTGTATTTTGTTTTGTAATTTTCTTTTCGTTGCCTGATTGTTAAGTCTAGGATCTCCAAGACTGTGTTAAATAATATTGGTGACAGTGGACTTCCCTGTCTTATTCCTGACTGTAATGGAAAAGCTCTCAGTTTTCCCATTTGGGGGATGATATTGGCCATGGGTGTTTATGTATGGCTTTTGCTGTGTTGACTTTTGTTCCATCTATCCCAACTTTGTTGAAGGCTTTTACATAGAATGGATGCTCTACTTTTTCAAATGTTTTGTTTTGTTTTGTTTTCTGCACCTACTGAAAGGATCAGATGATTCTTAACGTTTCTTTTATTAAATTGCTGTATCACTTTGATAGATTTCTGAATATTGACCACCCTTGCAGGCCAGGAATAAGTCTCACTTGCTCATGGTGAATAATTCTTTTAATGGACTGTTGGGTTTGATTTGCTAGTATCTTATTGAGAATATCTGCATGCATAGTGCTCAGGGGTAATGACCTGTTCTTTTTTTAGTTTAGTCTATTAGTTTTGGTGTCAGGGTAATGCTGCACTCATAGAATGAATTTGGAAGTTTTCCTTCCGTGTCTACTTTTTGGAACAGTTTGAGAAGAATAAGGTATTAACTTATTCTATAAATGTCTGGTAGAATTCCCCTAGGAAGCCATTTGGCCCTTGACTTTTGTTTTTGGGACATTTCTGATTACTGAATCAACTTCTTTGTGGGTTTTGGATTTGTTCAAATTGCCTATTTCTTCCTATTTCAGTCTTGATAGTATGCATGTTTCTAAGAATTTATTCATTTCTTCCAGATTGACCAGTTTGTTGGCATATAAATATTCATAATATTCTCTTAAAATTGTTTGTGTTTCTGTGGTGGTGTTTGTGATCTCTCCTCTTTCATTCATGATTTTGCTTCTTTGATTCCTTTCTCTTTCGTTTTGAGACTTCTGCCTTGGTGTTTATCTGTTTTATTAATTCTTTGAAAGAACCAGCTTAGTTTCAGTGATCTGTTCTACTACTTTGTTTTCTTTTTCTCTATATCATATATATGTGATCCAAAACTTTCCCCTCTTCTGCTTCCTATAGGCTTTATGTGCTGTGCCTTTTCTATGTCCTCTAGATATAAGTTTAGGTTGTGAATTTGAGGAGATGCAGGAATTTAACACAAGAGAAAGGAGGTAGTACTCGTAGCCACAGATTTAGTCAATACAGATATAAGATATCTGAACTAGAACTCCAAACCAAGATTGTAAAACTACTAGGTGGATTTGAAAAAAAGCATAGAAGACACAAGAGAATCCCTGACTGTAGACATAAAATTCTAAAATCTAGTCAGGCCGAAAATAAAAATGCTATTACTGAGATGCAGTCTCATGTGCCGGCCATAAAAATGAGGATGAATGAAACAGAAGAGGAAATCAGTGATACAGAAGACAAAGTTATGGAAAATAAGGAAGCTGAACATGCGTACTATCACGACTGAAATAGGAAAGACAACTATTAGATCATGAAGGTAGACATAGGGAACTCAGCAACTCCATAAGTGAAATAATATCTGTATTGAAGGAGTCCCAGAAGAGGAGTAGGCAAAGGGGGCAGAGGGCTAATTTGAACAAATTAAAGTTCAGAACTTCCTTAAAGCAAGAAAAGAAACAGGCATTCAAGGCCAAGAGGCACAGAGAACTCCCCTCAAAATCAACAAAAGTAAGTCAACACCATGACATACTATAGTGAAACTTGCAAATTTCAAAGATAAAGAGAAAATCCTAAAAGCAGCTTGGGGAAAGATGTTCTGAAACTACAAAGGTTGACAGATAAGGCTGGTAGCAGACCTGTCCACAGAGACCTGGCAGGGCAGAAAGGACTGCCATATTCAATGTGCTATGTTGGAAAAATAGGCAGCCAAGAATACTATATCCAGCTAGGCTGTTTTTCAGATAAACAAAATTAAAGGAATTCATGTACACCAATCCAGGTTTGCAAGAAATATTAAAGGTGACACAGAGACCAGAAAGAGATCCCGAAAGTAACAAAGACCAGAAAGGAACAGAGAAAATCCACAGGTACAGCAACATTACAAGAAACACGATGGCACTGAATTCATATATTTCAATAATTACTATAAATATAAATGAATAAAATGGTCCAATCAAAAGACAGAAGGTGTCAGAATGGATTAAAAAAAGTTATACAAAAAAAAAGGATTCATCAATATACTGCCTATAAGAGATTCATTTTAGATAGAAAGACACCTCTAGATTTAAAAATGAGGGGGTGAGAACCAATTATCATGCTAATGGACATCAAAAGAAAGCTGGAATCTTATGCCAGATTTTAAAACAAAGATTAAAAGATATGTAGAAGGACAGTATATCATCATAGAAGGGTCATCCAACCAGAAGATCTAACAAATTTAAATATTGATGCCCATAAATTAGGAGCAGTCAAATGTATAAATTAATTACTAATCACCTTAAAGAATCTCACTGATAATAATACAATAATAGTGGTGGACATTAACACTCTACTCATAGCAAAGGATGAATTATCTAAGCAGAAGATAACCAAGAATACAAGGGCTTTGAATGACACACTGGACCAGCTGCACTTAATAGATATATTCAGAGCATTTCATCCTAAAGCAGCAGAAATTACATTCTTCTTGTGTACACATGGAACATTCTCCAGAATGGATTACATACTTGGTCATAAGTCAGGCTTCAACTTCTTGAAAAAGTTTGAGAGCATGCCATGCATATTTTCAGACCACAAGGTGATGAAACTTGAAGTCAAACACAAGAAAAAATAGAAGGACCACAAACACATGGAGGTTAAAAACGTCCTACTGCAGAATTAATGGGTCAAATACAATTAAAGAATTTAAAAAATACATGGACAAAAATGGAAATATGGAAGAAAATGGAAATGAAAACATGACAGTCGAGAATAATTGGGTTACAGCAATGACAGTGCTTTGAGGGAAGTATATAGCAATACAGGCCGCCCTCAAGAAACAAGAAAAGTGTCAAACCTAAGCTTACACCTAGAGAACGTGGAGAAAAAATGAAAAATAAAGTCTAAATCCAGCAGGAAATGAGAAATAATAAAGATTAGAGCAGAAATCAATGATAAAGAAATTAAAACAAAACAAAACAAAAAAACAGTAGAACAGAACAATGAAATTAGGAGCTGGTTCTTTGAAAGAATTAATAAGATTACTAAAGCTCAAGTAAGACTTATCAAAAGGAAAGGGAAAGGACCCAAATAAATAAACACCTAAATGAAAGAGGAGAGCTCACAACGAACACCCAATTAATGCAAACAGATATGAAAAAATATGACCAATTATATCTCCACAAATTGGGCAATCTGGAAGAAATGGATACATTCCTAGAAACATAAACTATCAAAACTGAATCAGGAAGTTATAGAAAACCTGAACAGACCCCAAACCAGTAAAAAGTATTCAATTAATAATCAAAAATCTCCCAACACACGAGTGTCCAGGGCCAGATGGCTTCCTAGGGGAACTCTACCAAACATTTAAAGAAGAATTAATACCTATATTTCTGAAAGTGTTACAAAAAATAGAAATGGAAGGAAAATACCAGACTCATTCTATGAGGCCAGCATTACCTTGATCCCAAAACCAGACAAGGACCACCATTAAAAGGAGAATTACAGACCAGTATCCCTGTTGAACAAGGATGCATATATTCTCACCAAGATACTGCCAATAAGATGCAACACAGTTAAACGATTATTTACCACGACCAAGTGGGATTTATTCTGGGGCTGCAAGGGTGGTTCAACCTCTGCAAATCAATATGAAACACCACATAAAAAAGAAAGGACAAGAACCACAGGACCCTCTCAATAGATGAAGAAAAAGCATTCCACAAAATACAGCATCGTTTCATGAAAAAAACTCCACCATGTAGAGAGAGGGGGAACATAACATCATAAAGGGCATATAGGAAAGACCCAAAGGAAATGTCACCCTCAAAAGGGAAAAACAGAGATTTTCCCCTATGTGCAAGAACACAGCAGGCATGTCCACTCTCACCACTGCTGTTCAACGTAGTACAGGAAGTCCTAGCCTCAGCAATCAGACAACAAAAAGAAATATAAGGCATCCAAATCAGCAAAGAAGAAATCCAACTCTCATTCTTTGTAATCCATTTCTCTGTTTCCCCGGTTACCGACAAAACCATATGTTCACCCTGCCTGTGTCCAAGCGTTTTTAGCTCAGGCATGGGACTGAGTTCCAAAACTCCAAATGTTCAGCATGGATTCGTGTGGTTCCTCTCATGGAGGATCTCCATGCTGCTGCCTTTTGCCACCCTATGTCAGGAAAGCAATCGCACAACCATGAATCGGTTAGCAGTTTATGGCAATACAAAGCAGAAAGCTGGCAGCTAGACTCACTGTTCTCAGGTAGGGTTCCCGTTCCTAAAGCTGAGTCATAAGGTAGCTCTATTTTTAACTTTTAGAAGTGTGGGAACTCTGTCACACTCAGGCACCTCCCATTTTCATGAGACTCTAGGGATCCTGAGACCACTCTGTCACACCCAGGATTCCACCTGGCTTCCCCAACTAAGCACCTTTAAGCCAGGAACACCCCCAAAAGTGCAAACTTCTAAATGTTACCATTTTGAGCTCCGCTGCTTATAAAACTTTGCTGTATCCTCCTCAAGCCCCCCTCCCCACCCCTGTATCCTCAGCTATGTCACACCAGATTCACATCTCCACACCTCCTACCTTGCAAATGGTGGTCACATTTCTACTTGTAGACCTGCAGCACTTGTTTTCTCAGATACTTGACTGATGTCCTGGGTGTTCAGAATGATCTGATAACACTGTAGCTGTATTCGAGGGAGGAGATAAATCTTAACTCCTCCCGCTTGATCTTTCTCGTTGGATTCTGGACATGAACTGTAAACTTCATGACAGGCTGGATTTTTTCACCCCCCTTCTATGAGAGCTGAATGTTGTTTTGTCAAGCGGGTAATGACTTCTGTCAAAGCTTTATCCTTTCTAGTTTTAGGTTTATTGTGCGAAGATATACCAAACATAATATCTACCATTTTCTACACTTTTACTTAAGCTTTGATGGAAGAAGGGAGAGTAGCATCTACTCGACTGCCATGTTATCTACTTATCCCTGAAGTGTGACGTTTCCTGAGGTCTTAATGGCCCATGTCTTCATTAATATCGGTGTCTGCATTTTAGTGAATGGTGACAATGTGTGACACATTTAGCTTTCTACTGGTTAAGTCCTTTCTCCCTCACCATGAACTTCACTATGAATACATCCCAAATATGATTTTTTCATCTTGAAGGAAAGTTAATCTGCTTTCTTTTAAAACATGGCTTCCAGACAATGATGTCAGCAGGCACACTGAGAAATCCATAGATCGTTGGCAATCTGAGCGTCCTGGTGACTGGCCACCCGAATGGGGACAACCTGAGAATGTCCTGGTGATTGGCCAGGACATAGTTGTGACATCACAAGAAGGCATTGTGATGCCCCAGGGCCGTTATAAAAGCCTCAGAAAGACTGAAGCTGCACTAAGCAGAGAAATGGCCCTTAGCCACAGCTCTTCCTGCTATTCCTCAAATTCTCTGCCCACTTCTCTGTCCCTGCCCATTCCAAGCCACCTGCCCACACCTCCTGCCATGTACCTGGCAACTCCTAGACCAGTTTCACACTGTGAGTATGGCCTGGCTACTCATGGGCACATTCCCATTTCTCATATGGGAATGGGACACTGGAAATCAGAGCACCAAGGATTCTCCGCCACCTGGGCCCCACACCTGTGGGTTCAGAACACGGCTCAGCACAGGAAAGCTGAGTCCACATCCTGACGGTGCACTGAGCACACTACTACTTTGGAGCCCTCCAACCCAGCTCAGCACAGGGACCATGAATGATTGAATATCCATGTGACCCGATGTGCAAAATGTGTACAATGACTCCAGACTCCTGGCAGAGAGGGAGTTTTATGAAACAAGTAAGTACTGGGAGATGGACTCACCTCATCACTGGACACAGTGCCAGTCCTTGAAACACATGCCCCCAGACCAAAAGCTGTCTGACCTAGCTCAGCAGCTGACATACGACTACTACTACTACTACTACTACTACTACTACTACTACTACTACTAC
>NC_058420.1:645823-653633 GCF_002201575.2 Neomonachus schauinslandi
TACTACTACTACTACTACTACTACTACTACTACTACTACTACTACTAATTGTTTTAGGATGAAGTGCTCTCAACATTTCTGTTAAGGCCATCTGGTCCAGTATGACATGCAAAGCCCTGCTTCCTTGGTGATCTGCTTAGATGATCTGTGCATTGCTGTGATTGGGGTTTTAAAGTCCACTCCAAATATTGTATTATTTTCAAAGGAAGAAAACCCTGTGGGACAATGTTACACAAATCCAGGAATGGTCTCCCCAGTTCAGCTTCACAAATGGCCCCACTCTCCTACTCGCTCATGCCCCAAACCAAAATGCCCTCCTGGACTCCCTTCTGGTAAACACCCATCTGCCTGGGTTGCTCTCCTCTGCCCATTGAGCTGATGTCCCTGTGGAGGACTGAGTGAAAACTACGCAATCCCCTGTATCCCACACTGGTCCTCCTCAGACCTCCTGTGGATTCCTCAGTCTACCGCACCCTTTAGCGCCCCATGTCTGCATGTCACCCCCTTTCACTACCTATCTCCCCTGGATCGCTGCTCCCAAACTCCAAGCACCTTACCACTTAGGGTTGCCGCAGGAACTCCTCAGAGAACACCTCCCTCTACAAACTAGTCCATCGCTCAGTCCCCTGTCCATCCCCTGAGCTCACACACTGGTCCCAGGAGTCACCGACATTGCTTCACTGCACTGTGTCAGTGTCTCTCAGGATGCTACCTCCATGAGCCCAGGGACGGATCCCTTCCAACTGTTTAGTGTCCAGTAGGCCTTTGGCACTTGTGAATGCACTGCTCTCGAGGGAAGTCACATGGGAAGAAACAATCCAACTCAATCTAGTTGTATGCAATATGGAATAATATTTGAACAGTAGCTATCCATCCAAGAGTCCCACTTGGACCCCCAAATCTTTACTAAGTGCTTCTTCCTTAAAGCATTTTCCTGCTGAGAAGGAGATAGTATTCCCTGGGACCCAGCCTGAGCCTGCTTTGTTGCTGAGGAAACCATGCGCTGAAAGCAAAAGCAGATGAGACCTACAGCACATAGAGCCTCAGGACAGCAGGACCATGGTAGGGGGCTGGGGACTAAAGCTACAGTGTTAAGAGACCCATGGCCCCACAAGTTGGGAACCTTTCACACCCTCGATGCTTCACACACACATGAAGCATGCACTGCCCGAACCCACCTTTCAGCCCATGCTCTCTTGGGCAGCAGGACTAGTGGGGATGAGGTGGACAATGGTGTCCTCATGTCCCTCATGAGGGTTCTGCAGCCATCCCCAGCTTCTGCATTCAGGGCCACTGCAGGCTTCTGCAGACGACTACTCTACATAACTGTCTCATTACGCCTCTGGTCCAGGGGCAGAAGAGCCTGCCAGGTAGGGTGCATCCAGGGCACCCTGAGCCTCAGGCTGGATGGGCGTGGGGAATGCAGGAGTAACTTGTGCCCAGAGCCCCTCAGCATCACATGGGGACCATGCACAACACAGCCTCTGGCTTGTCTTGCAGGTGGATTTGGAGGCCGTTGGGGAAGCGGCTCAGTCAGCCAAGATGGCTGTGAGGACACTGCAGACATAGGATGAGGCTGGAGAAGACTCTGTCCTGTCATGTCTCCACATCCCAGGCTTACTGGTTCCTTCTACACAACCCAGGGAGCAGAACAGGAACTTGGGATAAGGGGGGTGGGACAGCAGGTTAATTGGCTTCTCAACTTTTGTCATGAACAGGTAGCTATTTTCTTTTTTTTTTTTAGGACACCTTAAATTTTTAATCCTTTCTTTACAGGTTACCTAGACCACGTCTGTTTAAGAAAACTGTAGAAAGTTAGTACCTGCCACAAGCAAACGCCAGGCTGCGGCACGTGTCGATTTTCCGCAGAGTCCTGCTTTGCAGGGTCTCCACTCACACTCGCTGGAATCCGTTGCGGCAGAGTTTAGTCCACAGGTCGCTTCTCCTCATATTTCTTTGGAACCTCTTCAGCGTTCTTACAGAATTTTTTACGGTCCTTAGAGTATTCTTCAGCTAGGTCAGCCCGAAGTGGGTGCTCGGGCTGGGGTTCATTCACCAGTGCTGTGAGGGACTGGATTACTTGGCCGGTTCTGGTTGCTGGCTTCCAGTTTTCAGCATTAATTCCTGGCAGACAGACCTGCCCCTTTTCATTGATGTTCGGGTGACAGATCTTTGTTTTAAATATGATCTTCGGTGCTTTGAGTGGGTACTCTGCTGGAGAGTTGATTTCGATTCTGAAAGCCCCCTTATCATATGGAGGGTTGTCAGGAACAATAAGCCCTCACCAAGTCAATAAATTAGCTTCATCAACCTGGATGTTAGGGAAGTCTTTTCATTCCACATTTGTGGATTTCGTCAAGCTCCTTCTCAGCCTCCTGCTGGCCGCTATCTTGGATCTGGCACGGCTTGAACAGGCAGCAATTTTATCTACTCTACTGCCTGTTTTACATAAGCTAAACTTTCCCTGCTTGTCACCATCTTGGATCCCAGGTTTCTCCAAGTGCATGATGATGTGGGAAAGTTCTTGGACACTCTGTGACCTTTCAGGCTTCAGCAGGCCTAAGGTCAAGTGGCTGTTAGCAGGTGTGGGGGTGAAGAGCTTGCTGGGCAGGGCAGCCAGCTCACACCCTGGGGGATCCACTGCCAAACCTGACCCCTGCTGAGCCCTGCTTCTGGAGGGAAGGGATCTCACAGCCCTGAGACCCAAAGACAGAAGCTCACATTCCCAGAGCCAGGTTGGCCCCCCCGCTCTCCTCATTCCTCACCTACACGTCCACTAACAGAGCCAGCCAGGAGCCCACGGGAGATCCAGCACCATCAGCATCAGTAGGAGGAGTGTCAACTACTGAATGAAAACTCTAGTCCCATTCTCTCCATGTCTGGAAAAGCAAACACCGTACCTGGGGTTATCGTGGAGTGGGTAGCGGGCAGAGGGTGCAGGTAGACTGCAGCTGACACAGAATTAGCTGGATTTCTTGACACTGCCTTTTTCTTTGTCTCTGGAGAAAAAGAGAGGTGATTAACTGAGGTTTTAGCATTTCTCATTTCAGCAGATATAATCAAACAAATAATGGCAAATAGTCTTTTATGTGCACAAAGCTTTCCACATTTCTAGAAAAGAAAATGCTCAATTGACAGGGAC
Organism: Neomonachus schauinslandi; assembly: GCF_002201575.2. Lineage (NCBI taxonomy): Eukaryota > Metazoa > Chordata > Mammalia > Carnivora > Phocidae > Neomonachus > Neomonachus schauinslandi. The sequence goes on from NC_058420.1 coordinate 648,966, forward strand.
CTGCAGAGCAGAACTGGATAGAGCCCAGGGGTCCTCAGGCCTGACATGCAGTCTGGATACGACAGAGCTTGGAACTGTGCTATGGAGTGACGTTGGAGACCCTTAAACTGTATTTCCAGGTGATAAATTTAGAGAGAAAGTTATGTTTCACAACATTAGTTTGTGGGTATTATACTCTAACCCCGTTCACTAACCCCCTTTTTTTCAGTTTTAGAGGTAGAATTTACTGATTCATCAGTTGCATATAACACCAGCGCTCATTACATCACCTGTCTCCTTGACACCCATCACCCAGTTACCCCGTCCCCCACCCATCTCCCCTCCAACAACCTCAGTTTCTTTCCTATAGTTGAGACTCTCTTGGGACACCTGGGTGGCTCAGTCCATTAAGCGCCTACCTTTGGCTCAGGTCATGAACCTGGAGTCCTGGGATCCAGCCCCATGCTGGGCTCCCTGCTAAGTGGGGAGACTGCTTCTCTCTCTGCCTCTGCCCCTCACCCCGCTCATGCTCTCGCATATAAATTATTTTCTTAAGAGTCTCTTTTGCTTTGTCTACCTCCCTGACTTATTTTATTTCCCCCCTTCCCCTGTGTTCATACATTTTCTTTCTTAAATTCCACATGATTGACATCATATAATTGTCTTCCTGATTGACTTATTTCACTTAGCATAAAAACCTCTAGTTCCATCCCCCTGGTTGCAAATGGCAAGATTTCATGATTTTTGATGGCTGAGTAGTACTCCAATGTGTATATATAGCAGATCTTCTTTATCCATTCATCTGTCAATGGACACCTGGGCTCTTTCCTTACTCTGGCTATTATGAACATTGCTGCTCTAACCACTGGGGTCATGTGCCCCTGGAATCACTATGTTTGTATCCTTTGTATAAACACCTACTAGTGCAATCCTGGGATTTGGGTAGCTCTATTTTTCATTTTTGAGGAACCTCCATGCTGTTCTCCAGAGTGGTTGCACCAGCTTGCATTCCCACCAACAGTGTAGGAGGATCCCTTTCCTCCGCCTCCTCACCAGCACCTGTTGCCTCTTGTGTTGTTAATGTCAGCCATTCTGACAGGTGTGCGGTGGCCGCTCACCATGGTTTGGATTCGGATTTCCCTGACGATGAGTGACGTTCAGCATAGTTTCATGTGTCTGCTGGTCGTCTGTAAGTCTTTTTAGAGCAATGTCGCTCATGTCTATTTAACGTGCCCTTTCGGGGTACTCGTCCTGGTTTTGATTTCAGCACAGCAGCTTCCCGGGCAGTGACTGTCTTTGCCCTTGACTCTGGTGCTTCAGCATCACAGGGTAGACTCCGCCGTAAGGCCCGAGAGTTCATTTCCCCTCTTTCTGGCACTGGGCGAGGACTCCACCTCTGCGCCCCCCCCGTCCCCCGGGCGCCCGACTGCACACACGCAGCCAGGAGCAGCCCGGCCTCCCTCATGGCGCCATGCATGCCGGCCCACGTCCCTGCTCCAACCCACGGTTTGCAGAACAGAGCCCACGCTCGTTAACGGGACACCGTGACCCACATGGAGAGCCGCCGACCCCCCTGCGCCCCTGCAGACACTCCCCAGGTGGAGGCCGCCTGCCCAGCCCACTCCCGACCCTCTGACATGCGCCCACACGCATCATGGGCGCCCAGGCCCACGCTCTCCCTCGCTGGTCCCAGAGGCCGCCTCTGCCTGTCCACTCAGCATCCCTGCCTGGTCCAGACGAGCTGGCTGCAAGCTTTGTGCACCAGGCCCCGAGCACCGCAAACCTTAGCGCCTTCTGAGAATGTGAGCCCGAGGATGCAGACCGTGCACGGGACGCAGAAACCTCCCCCTGCCTCCTGGCAATGCACCGTGACCACGTACTTGGATCCCAAGCGGTGCCCCCATTGCCAAACAGGGAAGAAGTGGCCGCATGGACCCTCCCACCCCAACACAGGCAGTGACTCTGTAAGACACTTGGAAGATCAGGCGACGGAGCACAAAGAACCACCCAAACCAGAAAAGTAGGGCATCTGTGCCCAGACGTGGGAAATTTGAGGCTACTACCCAGGCGCAAATCCCCCACTCCGGTAGAGGGTCCAGGTGTGTGGTGTCGGTGAAGGGAAATGCCATTCCCTCTGTTGGGGTCTTATTCCCTAATGTCAGCGATTCAGGGCTGGATGCCAAGACCTGGCTGGTACTTGCCGCCATCCAGAGTGCAGTACCCATGTAGGGTCACTGTGCCCAGATGTTGGTGCTTCCATGGCCTGCAGGCCTCTGGCCTGGGCTGGCTTCAGCCTGATGTCTTGGCTACACACCACCTGGGCAGCCTTTTATCATTTGGGGTATTTTCTCCTGAGTGAGCAAAGGATGCCAAGGCTAAAGACAAGAGGAAGACAAGCAGCTGGGAGAGCTCTCCATGGGAATCAAAGCCATCGATAAACTTTGAGAGAACTGGGGGGATTTCAACACAAGCAAGAACAGTAATAAATAACTCTCCAAGAAAGAGTTTAAGCTAACAAATTCCCTCCCAATGGCTGTGGAATTACATTAACATTTAAAATAAAATTCTGTTTTTTTGGAGAGACTGGGTGGCTCAGATGGTTAAGTGTCTGCCCTCAGCTCATGTCATGATCTCCAGGTCCTGTGAACAGCCCCATGAGCAGCTCCCAAGTCGGTGGGGAGTCTGCTGCTTCTCCCTCTGCCTCTCCCCCCAGCTTGTTCTTTCTGTGTCTCTGTGTCTCTCCCTCAAATGAATAAATAAAATATTTACAAACAAAAATAATAAAATTTAAAGATTTTTTAAAATCTGCTTTTTAATTTTGTTTACAAGAAGGACAAGATTGAAAGACCTTGCCGGAAGGCCAGGGCTGCCTGGGCATGGCCCAGCATGAGGAGGGAGCTGGGAACAAGGGAGGAGACCCAGGCCCTGAGCTCAGAGGAGTCCTATGCTGAGGACAAGGAAGGGAACATGGGCTGCTGCGTGGGTCACCTCCCGGAGTGGGGGTTGCATGAACTTCAGGATGTCGGTCAGCTTTAAATAAATAGTTGTGTTGGAATGCAAAAGAAGACTTTCAGGGTGTCTGTGATGCACAGCTCAGGATCATAGTCACCACTGCCCCACGCTAGTCACTGCCTTCTCCAAATGGTGGGCAGGGGTCTCCATGGCTCTAGAAAGTGTCTGTGAACCCTAGGGAGCTGACAGCACGACCTGCCCATCCTGGTCAACACTGTTCACACACACTGACTGCTCTAGAGCTCAAGGCCAGCTGCTGAGGGGGGTGCCAATCCGATAGAAAGGAAAAGCGAAGCAGAGTGTCTACACACAGGTCTTTCTACATAGACCATCTCTAACCCGAGGACTCACAGCCTTTGTGGCAAAATGTGGCTCCAAACTTGGGCCACTTAAAGTCTCTGTTTGCAACAAGCACTTTCACATTCCATTGGCCAAAGCAAGTCAAGCAGCCAAGCCCATTCAGAGAGAAAAGTAAATTTGATCCATCCGGAGGGCTGTGACCAGGAAGGGAAGGTGAAAACATGGGAACAGATAATACAGTGTACTTTACTTTCCTAGCCTATAATCCCGTCAACAGAATGATCTTTATTCTGTTTCCAGTGCCCAGCACAACATCTGGCATTAGTAAATGAAGCCAAGATGTTTGAGGAAAAGACTATGACCAGTTTTTTCTAAACCTGGTTATAGCTCTAATTCTTTTCATTTTGGATCCAGAAGGATTTAGGTTTGAATGCAAGCACCCTTATATGTAGCTCAGGATTTGGGGGCAGTAACATCAAGAATAGTAAAATTAAGAACAGACAGTATTTCTTGAGTGCTTACTGTGAGCTAGAAAGCCTGCTAAATGTTTTAAGTTTCCTATGTCATTTCAAAATAAAGCAGATGTACAATGTATGCCCAGGGCAGAAATTGAACCCATGTTGTGAGATTTTGCTGGTAATGTTTGAGATTTGTCTTTCTTGAGATCCCATGAGCAGGGCCAACGAACATTAAAAGTTGAAAATCTCCTTTATTTTATCAATGTCTAGCATGTCTTTTACTTACAGTGCCTCAGTCATTTACTCTTATTGCTGAGGTCCAAAGTTTAGAACAAAAATACTCTGACAATTGTTGGAACCAGCACAAATGTAAATTTTAATTAATTTACTAAATATAAAATAAGTATTTTTTAGAACAATGCAAACTAGTCAAGTGAGAGCAAAATGTATTCCTACAACAGAAATTTCATAATGGATCCCGTTTGGCTGCTGCCAGTTTATCCAATTCCTCTCACTATAGACGTCCCAGAAAATGTTTCTCTAGCCATTTTCTCAAAGCCCCCTTGACGTCTTTGTTCCTCACACTGTAGATAAGGCGGTTCTACACAGGTATGAAGATGGTGTAAGAAGCAGAGACCACCTTGTCATGGGCCACTGAGCGGTAGGATTTGGGCCGCACGTAGATGAGTAGGAGAGTGCCACAGAAGAGCCCCACCACAGCCAGGTGAGTGGAGCAGGTGACAAACGCTTTCTTCTGAGCTGCAGTGGACCGCATGCGGAGCCCAGCAGCCAAGATGAGACTGTAGGAATGCAAAGTGAGAGACAGAGGGATCAAGAGCATCAGGAGGCAACACACATACGGGAAAAACTTTAAAAAGGTAGCATGGGCACAGGGAAGGTGCGTGAGTGTGGGTGCCTC
>NC_058420.1:654133-680426 GCF_002201575.2 Neomonachus schauinslandi
TAGGCCTGAGCTCCTCCTAAGTAGAGGGCAGCCTCCCTGTCCTCAGTTCACCACCCCACACAGGGGAAATGACTATTGTTCCACCACCAGGGAAATAATCTGAGTCCCACACATGGGAGTTTGAACCCAAATGGTGAACTGAGAGGGATTTGAGATGTCTCTTTACCTCCTTTAGTACTCTTTGGTTCACATGAGAGAGGAAAGGAAACATAAAATATTGTCCTACAATATCTGATCCAATGTAAAAAGTTAGTTTAAGCAGACACATCACACACACACACACAAAAGAATTGAATCTCCATGTCAGATAGTTAATATTTTGGCAGCTGTCAACTCAACATTGTATATATTCCATATTTATTTAGAGGAAAATGAATTACTACACTAGGGTAAATAAATATAGAGAAAGATGTTTATTAAGGTACAAACATCATACTGTTATGGAGCAATTGCCTCTGGTGTCATATTTCCCCATTTCTCATTAAACCAAAAAGAACAAAACACACCAAGCAAGAAGCTTATTTCAGCAGTTCAATAGAAACTTGTTCCTTGCAAATAATTTGTTCATATGTTGACTCCTATAGATAGGCTCCTCTCTGACATGACATCATTACCTACTTACATACCTCAGCAAATTAGCTTTTTCATCTATATTAAATATATATTTATATTTATATTTATATTATATATTATATTATATTCTATATAAACTGCACTCCCAGACTATATTAAATAGTCTTTATTGTACACATAGTGATGAATACAATGTTCTCTCCACTATCAAATGATTATAATTGTATTAGTATTTCTAGATATACTGTTGTTCTAGGTGCCTGCTCAGCTGTTCTGCATCCTTGCTTTAGTCTGCAGGAAGTGAAATTTATAAAAGTCAGGAGAAGGGTAAATGCTGCTTCAGACACTAATAGCATGTTTAAGCACCAAGGAACATATGGTCATACATGAAAAAGTAAAGTAATAACATCATTGCACCATAAAATTCCAGGCAGAGATCAGCTTATAAATATAGGAAGAAGCCAGATGTGTGCATTTATTCAGTCACCTGTATTCATGTATCATCAGATTTTGCTAAGGAAAGTACATTGTCATGAGTTACTAGTCAACACGATAGGAATGATGGCACAATGTATCTCCACTCTTACAAGAAAAATCTTAGTTTTTTTTCTTAAAATTGATATTCCAATTTGAGAGGCAAATCTCGATTGCACCGAATCTATAATTCAGTTTAGTGATGTTCATGAATCTGGATAGTTCCCTTTCCCCAAAGCAAAGTTACCATTGCAAATGGCCTCAGGACACTTTGGGGAAAGGTAGCAAGAAGATTTTCACCATATGCATTTAGGTAGTGATTTATGGATCCTCCTCAAATATACCTACTACCCCGTTTATTCAAGAACATCTGAATCTTGAGTAACTTGTTCTAGCTCTGCAAATTACACAAACTAAAAATTGGACCATGTGAAGAATAGGTATCCTTTTGAAGAAAACTGTCAGAGATGAGTTTATTACAAAATATTCAGTAAGAATAAAATAATTATTTTTAAGAAGATATTTTACCAATCTTTGCTTATTATAGTATGGTGTATCAATATTGTTCTTTATGATTAGTGTGATTTTGTCATATTGAAGAATGTTTTCTCAGCTCCCAGCTCATGAAAATATTGGCCTAATTTTTTTTCTTGATGCTTTATTATTTTACCTTAAACGCTTAGATCTAAGGAAATTTGGATTTACATTTATTTATATTTTGCAAATGATATGGAAGAATGAGGGTTTATTCTTTTAAACATGAGTGTACAGTTGATACAACAGGTTTAATGAACTGAATTTCCCCTTCATTGACCTAAATGGCCATCTTTGTTGTAAATTATCAATATATATACAAATCCATATCTGCAATGCCTAATTTATTGCATTGGTCAATATTTGAACCAATACAATTATCAATTATTGTAACTTATTATAGGTTTTGATATCTCTTAAGGTAAATATTCTCATTTTATGAGTTATAAATTTTCTTTGAGCTATTTTGGCATTTGCATAAATTTATTAATTCTATGGTCAACTTGAAAATGTTCATATTCACACACAAACTGAAGGGGTTTAGTGAAAATTATATTAAATTTACAAGTATAGGAATAAAATTTACTTTAATAATTATGCATATAACAATCTTGTTAAATTTATTTATTTGCAATCATTTTTCCTTCATAATATCACTCATGCTTATTAGTTTCTTGCCAGACATAGTTATCTGCATATCATTTATTCTAAAAGATTTCCAATTTTATTGTAATGCCTACATTTTTCCATGTGTTATATAGCTGTAATTTTTCACCCTAATAGACACAGAATTTATCATCTAACAATTCTACTCTTAGGGAAATACCCATCAGAAATACATGTATGTGTGTTCTCGAAGACAATTATTAGAATGTTCACACCAGGGCTATTCATAATAGATCCAACCAGACACAGCCTGCAGGAAGAGGACAGCCATCTGAGCTGACTACTGACACTACCTGACAACAAGTCCATGGTGGCCCCAGACTGGGCTCTTAAAAATACATGCACCAAATCTGAAAAAAAAAACAAAAAACAAACAAACAAACAAACAAAAAAACAAGCAAAGTAGACCATGCAGTTTACTAGGCTGAAGGCACCTGCAGCTCAGTGACGACATAGGGTGCCAGCAACGACAAAGGAGACATCCTTGAAGTACCTGGATCTGGTGAACAGGGAGCATTACACTGTAGGGCACCCCCAGAGCTCTCCTTCATAAAACCTCTACGTGTAATGTCAAGAAACATAGCTGACTTTCCTAATAGAGAAACATACACAGAGAGACAGAGAAGCAATATGACTGATTAAGAATTCAAAGTAATGGTCATAAAGATACTTATTGGAATTCAGAAGAGTGCAAGATCACAGTAAGACCTTTAACAAAGAGATAGATCATACAAAAAGAAACCAAAGATAATGAATGAAACAAATGAAATTAAATATACACTAGAGGGAATAAATAGTAGACTAGAAAAGGCAGAAGAATAGATCAGTGAGCTGGAAGACAGAGTAGTGGAAAGCAAACAGATGAACAACAACAACAACAAAAATTACAAAGTGAGAATAGGTTAAAAGAACTCAGCAGTATGACCATGTGTAATCACATTAACATTATAAATACCCCAGAAGGAGAAAAGTGAGAAAAATGGACAGAAGGAATAGTTGAAAATGTTTCTACTCTGGGAAAAGATACAGACATCCACTTCCAGAAGGCAGAGAGCCCCCAACAAAATCCACCCAGGAAGGTCCATACCAAGGCACATTATATTTAAAATAGCAAAATGTAATGATAAAGAGTGAACTTTAAAACCAGCAAGAGGTCGATTGCTGGGAAAATGGTAAAGTAGGAGGACCCTAAGCTCACCTTGTCCTGCAGATACAACTATATAACACTCACATCAATGTATATAACTCAGAAAAAGGCCAAAACGTTGGCAGAACGAACCCCAAAACTAAATGTAGAGAAGAGGGAACATTGAAGAGGATAGGAAGGGCAGAGATGGCAGTGAAGCTAAAGGGACCTTGGGACTTCCCATGAAAGGAAGGGACACATTGGCATGGAGAGGGGAGAGAAACACTATCACACTGGGGGAGCCCCAATGGGGAGGACAAATCTCCATATATTTTTGCTTTGAAAACCAGAGGGACCAAGTTTGAAACAGTCACTACTTATCCTCCTGGCAGTGAACCCCACCAGACCATGCTTTGGTGGATCCACCCCTCTAGCCAAGCAGTCATCAGAAGACCAGAACACAAACCTTACAAACACTGTGTGTCCTGACCCTCCCCAGGTGGGGGGTATGTCTCCTCCAATACCCTCTTGGGCAGAGCCCATCCAAACTGAGAAGGACTAGACCATTTCCAAAGGAACTCCTCTGCCATAGACAAAGAAAGATAATCACACACACCAGTGAGACAGCAGCCTCAGCAGTGAGCTGTAGGCAGACAACTGGCTTGAATACAGGATGTGCCTGCCAATGAAATCTTCTACATGGACAACACAGGGAAAGCACCCTGTAGCCTGATGCTACTACATCTATGGCAAATATCTGGGTTGACTCAAGTCAAGTCCAAGGTGGCTCCAGGCAGGTCCACTTACACGACAGGGTCAGACCCTGCCCCAAACAGGCAGAGAGCCACCACAGGTGACTGGAATGAAGGAAGAAGTGGGTAAACCACAACAGCACAACTTACACAACCCACATAGAAGACAGCCCTGAAAGGCAGGGTTCTGGTGAACATAGGACACTGCACCGGGGATCACTGCAGGACCTCTTCATAAGGCCACTACTCAAAAAGCAGGAGACAGAGCTGACATCCCCAGCACACAGAAACAAATTTAGAGTTAGGAAAAAAATGAGGAGACAGAGGAATATGGGCCAAATGAAAGTACAGGACAAAACAAAAGCAAGATACCTAAGCAAAAGGGATGACTAATATGCCTCATAGATATCTGTTTGTTTGTTTTCGGTATATATTATATACATATACACACCACATCTTATTTATCCATTCATCTGTCAATGGACATCTTGCTTCCTTCCACAGGTTGGCTCTTTCCATAGGTTGGCTATTGTGGACATTGCTGCTATAAACATCGGGGTGCATGTACCCCTTCGGATCCCTACCTTTGTATCTTTGGGGTAAATACCCAGTAGTGCAATTGCTGGAACATAGGGTAGCTCTATTTTCAACTTTTTGAGGAACCTCCATACTGTTTTCCAGAGTGGCTGCACCAGCTTGCATTCCCACCAACAGTGTAGGACGGTTCCCCTTGCTCTGCATCCACACCAACATCTGTTGTTTCCTGAATTGTTAATTTTAGCCATTCTGACTAGTGTGAGGTGGTACCTCATTCAGGTTTTGATTTGGATTTCCCTGATGCCGAGCGATTTGAGCACTTTTTCATGTGTCTGTTGGCCATTTGGATGACTTCGTTGGAAAAATATCTGTTCATGTCTTCTGCCCATTTCTTCATTGGATCATTTGTTCTTTGGGTGTTGAGTTTGATAAATTCTTTATAGATTTTGGATACTAGCCCTTTATCTGATATGTCATTTGAAAATATCTTCTCCCATTCTGTCAGTTGTCTTTTGGTTTTGTTGACTGTTTCTTTTGCTGTGCAAAGCCTTCTTATCTTGATGAAGTTCCAAGAGTTCATTTTTGCCCTTGCTTCCCTTGCCTTTGGTGATGTTTCAAGGAAGAAGTTGCTGCAGCTGAGGTCAAGGAGGTTGCTGCCTGTGTTCTTCTTTAGGATTTAATGGACTCCTGTCTCACATTTAGATCTTTCCACCATTTGGAGTCTATTTTTGTGTGTGGTGTAAGGAATTGGTCCAGTTCATTTTTCTGCATGTGGCTATCTAATTTTCCCAACACCATTTGTTGAAGAGACTGTCTTTTTTCCATTGGACATTCTTTCCTGCTTTGTCAAAGATGAGTTGACCATAGAGTTGAGGGTCCACTTCTGGGCTCTCTATTCCGTTCCATTGATATGTATCTGTTTTTGTGCCAGTACCATACTGTCTTGATGATGATAGCTTTGTAATAGAGCTTGAAGTCCGGAATTGCGATGCCGCCAGCTTTGCTCTTCTTTTTCAACATTCCTCTGGCTATGCGGGGTCTTTTCTGGTTCCATACAAATTTTAGGATTATTTGTTCCATTTCTTTGAAAAAAGTCGATGGTATTTTGATGGGGATTTCATTGAATGTGTAGATTGCTCTAGGTAACATTGACATCTTCACAATATTTGTTCTTCCAATCCATGAGCATGGAACGTTTTTCCATTTCTTTGTGTCTTCCTCAATTTCTTTCATGAGTATTTTATAGTTTTCTGAGTACGGATTCTTTACCTCTTTGGTTAGATTTATTCCTAGGTATTGTATGTTTTTGGGTGCAATTGTAAATGGGATCAACTCCTTAATTTCTCTTTCTTCTGTCTTGTTGTTGGTGTATAGGAATGCCACTGATTTCTGGACATTGATTTTATATCCTGCCACTTTACAGAATTCCTGTATGAGTTCTAGCACTTTTGGGGTGGAGTCTTTGGGGTTTTCCATATAAAGTATCATATCATCTGCAAAAAGTGAAAGTTTGACTTCTTTGCCATTTTGGATGCCTTTGATTTCTTTTTGTTGTCTGATTGCTGTGGCTAGGACTTCTAATACTATGTTGAATAGCAGTGGTGAGAGTGGACATCCCTGCCGTGTTCCTGACCTTAGGGGGAGAGCTCTCAGTTTTTCCCCATTGAGAATGATATTCACTGTGGGTTTTTCATTGATGGCTTTTATGATATTGAGGTATGTACCCTCGATCCCTATACTCTGAGGAGTTTTGATCAAGAAAAGATCCTGTACTTTGTCAAAAGCTTTTTCTGCATCTATTGAGAGGATGATATGGTTGTTGTTCTTTCTTTTATTAATGTTTTGTATCACATTGATTGATTGTTGGATGTCAAACCAACCTTGAAGCCCACGGATAAATCCCACTTGGTTGTGGTGAATAATCCTTTTAATGTACTGTGAGATCCTATTGGATAGTATTTTGGAGAGAACCTTTGCAAGGATATTGGTCTATAATTCTCCATTACATCCATGTTCATCAAGGATATTGGTCTGTAAGTCTCCCTTTTGATGGGTTTTTTGTCTGGTTTGGGGATCAAGGTAATGCTGGCCTCATAAAATGAGTTTGGAAGTTTTCCTTCCATTTCTATTTTTGAACCATTTCAGAAGAATAGGTATTAATTCTTCTTTAAATGTTTGGTAGAATTCCCTTGGGAACCCATCTGGCCCTGAGATTTTGTTTGTTGGGAGATTTTTGATGACTGCTTCAATATCCTTAGTGCTTATAGGACTGTTAAGGTTTTCTTTTTTCCTGCTTCAGTTTTGGTAGTTGATACATCTCTAGGAATGCATCCATTTCTTCCAGATTATCTAGTTTGCTGGCATAGAGTTGCTCATAATATGTTCTTAGAATTGTTTGTATTTCTTTGGTGTTGATTGTGATCTCTCCTCTATCATTCATGATTTTGTTGATTTGGTTCATTTCTCTTTTCTTTTTGATAAGTCTGTCCAGGGGTTTATCAATCTTGTCAATTCTTTCAAAGAACCAGCTCCTAGTTTCGTTGATCTGTTCTACTGTTCTTTTGGTTTCTACTTCATTGATTTCTGCTATGATCTTTATGATTTCTCTTCTCCTGCTGGGTTTAGGCTTTATTTGCTGTTCTTTCTCCAGCTCCTTTAGGTGTAGGGTTAGGTTGTGTACTTGAGACCTTTCATGTTTCTTGAGAATGGCTTGTATTGCTATACACTTTCCTCTTAGGACTGCCTTTGCTGCATCCCAAAGATTTTGAACAGTTGTGTTTTCATTTTCATGTGTTTCCATAAATCGTTTTAATTCTTCTTTAATTTCCTGGTTGACCCATTCATTCTTTAGTAGGATGCTCTTTAGCCTCCATGTATTTGAGTTCTTTCCGACTTTCCTCTTGTGATTGAGGTCTAGTTTCAAAGCAAGCACTGTGCTATGAAAATAGGCAGGGAATGATCCCAACCTTTTGGTACCGGTTGAGATATGATTTTTGACCTAGGATGTGATCTATTAATTAGAATATTCCATGGGCACTAGAGAAGAATGTGTATTCTGTTGCTTTGGGATGGAATGTTCGGAATACATCTGTGAAGTCCTTTTGTTCAGTGTGTCTATTAAAGTCCTTATTTCCTTGTTGATCTTTTGTTTAAATGATCTGTCCATTTCAGTGAGGGGTGCGTGAAATTCCCCAATTATTATAGTATTGTTGTTGATGTGTTTCTTTGCTTTTTTTATTAATTGGCTTATATAATTGGCTCCTCCCCTGTAAGGGGCATAGATATTTACAATAGTTAGATCTTCTTGTTGGGAAGACACTACAACTATGATAGAGTGTCCTTCCTCATCTCTTCTTATAGTCTTTGGTTTAAAATCTGATTTGTCTCATATAAGGATTGCCACCTCAGCTTTCTTTTGGTGTCCATTAGCATGGTAAATGATTTTCACCCCCTCACTTTCAATCTGGGGGTGTCTTTGGGTATAAAATGAGTCTCTTGCAGACAGCATATCAATGGGTCTTTTTTTTTTTTTTAATCCAATCTGATAGCCTGTGTCTTTTGATTGGGGCATTTAGCCCATTTACATTCAGAGTAAGTACTGAAAGATATGAATTTAGTGCCATTGTATTGCCCGTAAGGTGACTGTTTTTCTATATTTTCTGTGTTCCTTTCTGGTCTATGTCACTTTTAGGCTCTCTCTTCGCTTAGAGGACCCCTTTCAATATTTCTTGTAGGGGTGGTTTTGTGTTTGCAAATTCCTTTAGTTTTTGTTTGTCCTGGAAGCTTTTTATCTCTCCTTCTATTTTCAATGACAGCCTAGCTGGATATAGTATTCTTGGCTGCATATTTTTCTCCTTTAATGCTCTGAATATATCATTGCCATCTTTTCTGGCCTGCTAGGTCTCTGTGAATAGGTCTTTGCCAATCAAATGTTTCTACATTGTAGGTTACAGATCTCTTCTCCTGAGCTGCTTTCAGGATTTTCTCTTTGTCTCTGAGACTCATAAGGTTACTATAAATGTCGGGGTCTTTACCTATTTTTTTTTTTATTTTGATGGGGGTTCTCCATGCCTCCTGGATTTTGATGCTTGTTTCCTTCCACAAATTAGGGAAGTTCTCTGCTATAATTTGCTCCAATATACCTTCTGCCCCTCTCTCTCTTTCTTCTTCTTACGGGATCCCAATTATTCTAATGTTGTTTCATCTTATGGCATCGCTTATCTCTCAAATTCTGCCCTCGTGATCCAGTAGTTGTTTATCTCTCCTTTTCTCAGCTTTATTTTCCATCATTTGTTCTTCTATATCATTAATTCTCTCTTCTGCCTCATTCATCCTAGCTGTTAGAGCCTCCATTTTTTATTACACCTCATTAACAGCCTTTTTGATTTCAACTTGGTTAGATTTTAGTTCCTTTATTTCTCCAGAAAGGGTTTGTCTAACATCTCCCATGCTTTTTTCAAGCCCAGCTAGTATCTTTAAAATTGTCATTCTGAAATCTAGATCCAACATCTTATTAATGTCCATACTGATTAGGTCCCTGGCAGTCGGTACTGCTTCTTGTTCTTTTTTGGGGGGTGACTTTTTCCATCTTGTCATTTCATACAAAGCACTATAGATGAGTGAGAGAACAAATGCTAACAGCATAACAATGACCCCAGAGAAATATACACTAAACAAATCAGAAGAGACCTGAAACCGGGGGAACAGAAAGGGAAAGAAAGAGAATAGAAAAAAAAAATTTAAAAAAAAAACAGAATATGATCGAATATGATCAGGCTTGTGCATAGATCATGACCACACACTAGATTTTCGGTGTATTTTTGTCCGTTAGAAGAAACTGCCTCCCAAGTTTTCAGGAAAGAAAAACTTATATATGTACAAAAATAACAGTAAATATGATCAAGGGATGGAATATGACTGTAAAGATGAAAATTAGAAAAGATTTTATAAAAGGAATTGATAAGAGGTTGGTTTGAGAAAACAAAGAAGAGGGAGAGAATATGATCAGGCAGGAGACTAGAATAAAGCCATACACTAGAGATTTAGGGTGTATTTTGGTCTGTTAGAAGCAACTGTATCCCAAAATTTTAAGGAGAGAACAACTTATATATATACCAAAAATAATATTAAACTACTATGAAGGGATAGAATATGACTCTAAAAATTAAAAGTAAAAAAGATTTTTGTATAAAAGGTTCGAGAAGATGTTGGTTTAAAAAGGGAAAAAAAAATTAAAAAAAGAAAAAAAGAAAAAAATTAACTTAGAAAGACTAAAGAATCCTGGGGAAAAAAGCCATGTAATCTATGTGCTGTATTCCCCTAGCTCTGGAGTTCTGCCATTCTCATTGATAGGTAAACTTGGTCTTGGCATGCTGTTCTTGCTGATCTTTTGGGGAAGGGGCCTGTTGCCGTGGTTCTCAACTGTCTTTTCCGGAGGCATAATTACCCAGCCCTTGCTTCAGGTGGAGCTATGTAATCCGCTTAGGTTTGCTCTTGGGAGCTTTTGTTCCCTGCAAGCTTTTCATACAGCTTTGGAGGACGAACGTGAAAATGGTGACCTCCCAATCTCCACCCTGGAGGAGCCAATAACTCCGGGCCCCACTCCTCAGTGAGATCCCAGAGAAAAGCAGTCAATCACTCCTATCTCCCTAGTCTCTGGCCGCACTTGTGCTAACATGTCCTGTGACCAAGTGATTCTGTCTCTCGAACAGACCCCGTGTGGAGTCTCCAAACCCAGCAGATACCTGCAGTGCGCTCCTGTGCCGCTCCTCCCGGGGAAGGAAAGGGAGTCTCCCGGGAACTGCCCCTTGTTGGGTCCCTACTGGAGGAGCAGTGGCCCGAGCGTGCCGCAGATCACAGTCTATGGCAACCCGGAACTGAGAGACCACTCCTTGGCTCCGTCTCTGAAACGGGCTTCCCTGCCCCGATACCTGGGAGCTCTGCCACACTCAGACACCCCCGGTTTTCTGTGACCCCAAGGGTCCTGAGACCACACTTTCCCAGTGAGTGTTCCACCCTCCGCTTAGCCACTGGAGTGACAGCCCTCAGCAAAGCCGACTTCTAAAAGTTCTGATTTTGTGCTCCACGTCTCTATCCCTTGCCAGTAGCAGCTGATGGAGGTCCCCTCCCCCCATATATCTTCCAAAAAATCACCTTGGATTCACTTCTCCACATGTCCTACCTTCCAGAAAGTGGTCGCTTTTCTGTTCAGTGAGTTGCTGCTATTCTCTTTGATCTCCTGTTGAGTTCATAGGTGTTCAGAATGGTTTGATCCCTATCTAGCTGAATTCCTAGGACCAGACAAAATTTAGATCTCCTACTCCTCCACCATCTTGTTCCTCCCCTGCAATCTATGTTATTTAGTGAATGGTTTATTATGGGACTCAGTCGGTTTTCTTAATTAAGTTATTTTCTTCATTGTTGATTTCAAGTGTTCTTTGTATATTTCGAATACAATTGTTTTTCACATGTATCTTTTGGAAAGAGATCCTTTTTTTCAAGATTTTCTAAGTCTGGAGCTTGCTGTTTATTTTTGAGTTTTTTGAGATCATAGGATTTTCATTTTAATAAATTGCAGCTTATCAATTTTTTTATAAATAATTTATGCCTCGGGATTGGAGCCAGCCTGGCTTGTGAGCTTCACTGAGGAGCCGGAGGTTGGGCCGCAGTTTACCTCCATATCTGCCCCTGTTCCCTGACCCCTCAGAGGCATGGTGTGAGGGGCAACATTGAAACAGCCCAGGGATATTGAGGCCAGGCTGTGGAGCCCTGGCTCCCCAAAGTCGTGGTGCTGCACCCCTCTACCCGGCCCCTCTCTGGCCTCAGGCCCCCAGACACCGAGCTACCACCTCTTCTCCAGAGCAGACCCCACCAATGACTCTGCAGCACCCCACCGCACCCCACAAGAAGCCGTGCCTTCCAACACTAGAACAAATTTTGCAGAACATAAGACAAGAATATAGTCCTTATCAGAGGTGGAGACATTTAGAAGCTGTTCTGAATCAGAGTGAAGCTTTTACTGTGGAAAGTCAGCCTCATTCCTCAGCAGTCACAGCCCCTAGTTCTCCAGGTTCCTCCTGGATGAAGAAGGACCACCCCTCTTTTCCCCTCCGACAAGTCAGAATAATATGTGAGCATCTCTTAAAAGACTCTGAAGAGAAAATTCGGGAGGAGTAGGAGCAAATCCTCAATACCAAACTAGCAAAACAATATGAACCTCTTGTGAAATGCACACATGATCAGATTATGTGACGATATGGGACAAGGCCAACAAGCTATGTGTCCTGAAGCTTTCTTGCATATGTGGGTACCCAGATTGACCTAAAGAGAAGGCTGCTGTACACTTTTTGCAACTGGTTTGTTATCACATTTCAGCTCCAACTTGGCATCCTGAGAACACATAAACATTTCTGCAGGTCCACTTTATACAACTTGAAAGACCTTAAAACTTTCTGGTTGCCACAAGCATATCTTTCTTTTCTGCTAATCCAATAAAAAAGCTGTGCCCACTGTGATAGATTTTCCAAACAAAAATACCTGGAGCAGCAGTTTAGCAAAATATGCTCTCAGTGGCATTCAACAAATGGGGTTTCCCCAAGCACGGTTCTGTAAGAAGTGTGTGTGACTCTGTGTGTATATGTTTGTGTGTGTGTGTGTGTGTGTGTATTTTAAGTTATTATTTATATTGTGCAATATTTTTTTGATCTTGGGGGTTCTGGCTGTGAATTTGATGCACGACAATTATAGTTAAAAACATTTGCTTGGTCTACAGAAGATCATTAATGTTTTGTGACCATATAAGTTGTCACGGTGGATTGTTTTATGTTGTAGGTGTTATTTTTAAATACAGAGACTGTTTCCAGGCACAGAATATGAATCATAAGTTAGGATGGACATTAGGGGCGATTAGGAGGACGTAGCAAAAGTCTGTGGTCCTAGGTCTACAAATGCGTGGCGAGGAATTAGGACAAACTGGAGACGGGCCGTTTGACACATGGACTCTGCCTAGCCGTGTTGAAAAATACTTTGATTCCAAGCCTTCAAATACCCATGTGGAGTCTGTGCTCACCTCATTCACACAGAGAGCTCCTGGACACAGAACCGCTAAGAAGAAAAGGTCTCCCTGCAGCAGGAGCATCAGGGTTTGCTTGGGAGCACGACACAGGTGAGCGTGGGGCTGGGCCAGCCCCTGGTGGCACTGCTACTTGGGAGGAGCCCCTCTGCCTTTGTACCAGTTATTAAAAACAGAATTTGGACCCTTTGGTCAGGCTCCCCCAAATTCTTCTAAGAAGTGAGCATGTTCAATGGCTTGAGCTTTGTTTTGGCAACCCCCTGCCCAAAGTTGCTTATGGACTGTTCTTCACCTTGTTGCCAAGGCTGTGCAAAAGAAAGTAGCCTCTGTTTTGAGGAGGTGGAAGTTAAGTATACATTTATTTTTGACTGTGACTTGTTCAGGACCCCATTTTACAAAATACCTTGTTTCCTTTATTATTGTTTCTGGAAAGGAAAGTTCTACTAAAATTGTCCTAGTTTGAATAGAGAACAGTTTTATTAATTAGGGCTTATTTTGAAAAATTCTGAGTTTAATTCAAGTGTATGCCAGTACCTTCAAAGTAAGGTAATATTCAGAGACAGTGTTCTTATCACATGGCCTAGAGAAATTCTGGAATATTCTTATTCAAAGATTCCTTATTAATGAATGTCTTTGACTTAAATTTAACCAAAAACTGCAACATTATTCTTTGTACATTTTCATTATATACTGTTAACAAGCTTTCTTGCAAACAAATAAAATACTTAAGCTATTTGTTAAAATAATAGTAAGAATTTAGGCCTCGGGACCTATGGCTGTCATTGGTGAAGTGCATGATACTTGATCTCAGGGTTGTAAGTTTGAGCCCCATGTTTGGTATAGAGATTTCTTTTAAAAAAATCTTTAAAAAATAATTTATGTGTTCGTACTGTATCTAATGTTCATTTTCACACTCGCCATCATCTAGGTTTCTCCGATGTTATCATCTACACACTTGGTAGTTTTACATTTTACATTTAGGTCTACAATGCATTTTGAGTTAATTTTGGTGAAGGATATAAAGTGTTTTTCTAGATTTATTTATTTACATCAGGATGTCCAGTTGTTCCAGCGTCGTTTTTTTTTTTCTTTTTTTTGGATGGGCCTAAATAACTCCGAGGAAGTGTAGACCAGTTATGGTTCCTACTGTGGTCTCAGGCCCTCCCCAGCCTTGCTGCAGGACAAGATTTAGGAAGGGAATTTTGTCCTTTGAGTCATCCTGGTGCCTGTCCTTAATTTACTGATTCATTCTGAGACCCACAGCACTGGTGTTTTAAACCTGTTTCTGTCACTAACCATGTGATTTTGGCCAAGCCACTTTATCTTTCTGGGCTTCAGTTTCTTTTTCTGTAAGAACAAAACAAAGATTGGACTAGGTCCTCTAAAAGCCTCTCCCTGGACTAGAGTGTCACATATTGACTCCAAGACTTCCCGTAATAGGCTAAGACTAAGCTGGGGAGGGTTGCTGAGGATCGTAGTTGAAAATAAAATGCCTGATCTAGAAGACAAATACTTTGTCATCAGCTTGTCTTATATTTCAGTTTTCATTGGATAAAAACAAAACAAAACAAACAAAGAAACTTGTCATTTCTAGTGAAATAGACATTTACATTCCTGTTCAGAGAAAAAAAGAAAAAGGCCACCTCAACTAACAAATGTTTTTACACTGTATATTCACTTAAAGCAGTACAGAGTGGATTAACATGTTGATCCCGTGTACAATTGCACCCAAAACCATACAATACCTAGGAATAAATCTAACCAAAGAGGTAAAGAATCCGTACTCAGAAAACTATAAAATACTCATGAAAGAAATTGAGGAAGACACAAAGAAATGGAAAAACGTTCCATGCTCATGGATTGGAAGAACAAATATTGTGAAGATGTCAATGTTACCTAGAGCAATCTACACATTCAATGCAATCCCCATCAAAATACCATCCACTTTTTCAAAGAAATGGAACAAATAATGCTAAAATTTGTATGGAATCAGAAAAGACCCCGCATAGCCAGAGGAATGTTGAAAAAGAAAAGCAAAGCCAGCGGCATTACAGTTCCGGACTTCCAGCTCTATTACAAAGCTGTCATCATCAAGACAGCATGATACTGGCACAAAAACAGACACATAGATCAATGGAACAGAATAGAGAGCCGAGAAATGGACCCTCAACTCTATGGTCAACTCATCTTTGACAAAGTGGGAAAGAAAATCCAATGGAACAAAGACAGTCTCTTCAACAAATGGTGTTGGGAAAATTGGATAGCCACATGCAGAAGAATGAAACTGGACCATTTCCTTACACCACACACAAAAATAGACTCCAAATGGTTGAAAGACCTCAATGTGAGACAGGAGTCCATCAAATCCTAAAGGAGAACACAGGCAGCAACCTCTTTGACCTCAGCTGAAGCAACTTCTTCCTAGAAACATACCAAAGGCAAGGGAAGCAAGGGTAAAAATGAACTATTGGGACTTCATCAAGATAAAAAGCTTTTTCAAAGCAAAGGAAACAGTCAACAAAACCAAAAGACAACCGACAGAATATGAGAAGATATTTGCAAATGACATATCAGATAAAGGGCTAGTATCCAAAATCTATAAAGAACTCATCAAACTCAACACCCAAAGAACAAAGAATCCAATCAAGAAATGGGCAGAAGACATGAAAAGACATTTTTCCAAAGAAGACATCCAAATGGCCAACAGACACATGAAAATGTGCTCAATATCGCTCGGCATCAGGGACATCCAAATCAAAACCTGAATTAGGTACCACCTCACACCAGTCAGAATGGCTAAAATTAACAAGTCAGGAAACGCCAGATGTTGGTGGGGATGCAGAGCAAGGGGAACCGTCCTACACTGTTGGTGGGAATGCAAGCTGGTGCAGCCACTCTGGAAAACAGTATGGAGGTTCCTCAAAAAGTTGAAAATAGAGGTACCATATGATCCAGCAATTGCACTACTGGGTATTTACCCCAAAGATACAAAAGTAGGGATCCGAAGGGGTACGTGCACCCCGATGTTTATAGCAGCAATGTCCACAATAGCCAAACTGTTGAAAGAGCCAAGATGTCCATCGACAGATGAATGGATAAAGAAGAGGTGGTATATATATACAATGGAATATTATGCAGCCATCAAAAGGAATGAGATCTTGCCATGTGCAACGACGTGGATGGAACTGGAGGGTATTATGTTGAGTGAAATAAGTCAAACAGAGAAAGACATGTATCATATGATCTCACTGATATGAGGAATTCTTAATTGTAGGAAACAAACTGAGGGTTGCTGGAGTGGGGGGTGGGGTGGGAGGGATGGGGTGACTGGGTGATAGACACTGGGGAGGGTATGTGCTCTGGTAAGCGCTGTGAATTGTGCAAGACTGTTGAATCTCAGATCTGTACCTCTGAAACAAATAATGCAATATATGTTAAGAAAAAAAAGAAGAAGAATAAGAAGGTAGCGGGAGGGGAAGAATGAAGCGGGGGAAATCGGAGGGGTAGACGAACCATGAGAGACGATGGACTCTGAGAAACAAACAGGGTTCTAGAGGGGTAGGGGGTGGGATGATGGTTTAGCCTGGTGGTGGGTATTGAGGAGGGCACCTTCTGCATGGAGCACTGGGTGTTATGCACAAACAATGAATCATGGAACACTTCATCTAAAACTAATGATGTAATGTATGGGGATTAACATAAGAATCAAAAAAGAAAGAAAAATTAAAAAAAAATACATATGTATTTTTCACTTTAAACATGTGTTAATATAAGATGTATGTGGAATTTAAGAAATGAAACAGATGAACATATGGGAAGGGGGAAAAGAAAAATAAATGAGAGAAAGATAGAGGGCACAAGAGACTCCTAAGGATAGAGACAAACTGAGGGTTGATGCAGGGAGGTGGGTGGGGGTTAGGCAAGATAGGGGATGGGTTTTAAGGAGGGCACTTGTGATGAGCACTGGGGTTGTATGGACGTGATGAATCTCTGAATTCTAAAACAGAAACCCATTTTGCACTCTATGATCTCTACTAAAATTAAAATTAAACAAACAAACCTGTGTTAAGATGGGTTTGCCAATACTACTTTAAGTGAATTAATAAGTATTTTAAACCTGAAAAATTCTAATATTGTAGATATGAATACATGTAACCCACGTAATGAAATGCTCTTTGATATCTTCAATAATTTTTCAAGCGTGGAAGGAAGGGACTTGAGAGCACAAACTGTGAGCATTGGGATCCCAGGAATGCCTCTGGCTGTCCTGCCGCTGGTGGGCCACAAGGGGGCAGCATGCTCCCTGCTACTCACCCACAGGGGACTCCCCACATCCCTGTCTGGGACTCCTCCCCCCTCCCTTCTTTCCTTCTCTGCACTCTCCTGGGCTGCACAGCCTCTTCATTACAGGAAGTAACCTTCTAAGCGTGGTGCCATCAAGACCAAGGCAGTCACATATTACTCTGTAAAGGTTCACCAGATGTCTCCTATGCAAAGCTTATCACCCAAGGCTGAGTGCACAGGAGAAGCCCCCTCTCAAAGAGTTAAATAAGTGGTGAGGGAGCGGGACCCAAAGGCCAGACATTAGAACAGCGACACGGTGATGAGTGCGAAAGCCCTTTATTTTCTATAAAGGACTGAATGTTACGAATAGATTCCTGACCTGACAGGCAGAGGAAAACCAACAGGGACATACTGAGATACTGGCCAGGAATGTCTGGAAGGATCTGGAATCTCAGGGACATAAGAAGGACAAACACCAGGTTCTGAGAAACAGAGAAGAGGAGGGATTGGAAAACGAGAAGCCAGGGAACAGGAAGGGGAACATGGGATTTTTCTATTTGGAAGGTGAGGTTTCCCAGAAGTCAGGAGAGTTTGAGCAAACACCGCAGGTAAAATGGGATGTCCAGGACATTCTACCTTGGGGAGTGCAGGTGGGGATCTAAGGAGCAGGCCTACTGGAGGGGCCTCACTATAGAGGCAGGGGCAGGGTCCAAGCTGCCCCCAGCAGTCTGTCGCAGAGAACACAGGGGATGCTGGTGGCTGAAGGCCATGAGCAAGCTAGATGGTGGTCAGCCTTGCTGTGGACTAGCTCGAAGGGACAGTGGTCTGACTTACCCATGGCCATCCCAATACACCGGAGACACAGAATGTGTAATGTGGGGGCGGGGGTGTCAGGAGGCCTGTGGTCAGGAGTCCAGATCCAGAAATCTCCATGGAAGAGCATCTGGGAGTCCTGGGCTGAGATGGAGGGAAGGAGGACAGGGAAGACGGAGGGAGGGAGGTGTGCAGGAAGAGGCAGCAGGCGGTGTGGCCAGGAAGGGGTTTGGCCCAGGAGCCATCCGCCCTGTGGGAGAGGGAGCCTGACCTCTCTTGCTGGGCGAGCTGCAGGTAAATGGGGTGAAGGGTGTGGGGGGGAGGGAGCAGACAGGGCCCTGGCGCCCTGAGGCATGTGGTATTGGGGCAACCCCAACCCCCTCCAGGCTCCAGCCAAGCCTGGAGGCAGCCCTAGAAATGACTAATGGCCAGCAAGTCTAGCCTCCTCACTTAGTGAAGAAAAGGGACATAACAGATGAACATAGGGGAAGGGAAGGAAAAACGAAATCAGGTGAAAATGAGAGGGAGGCAAACCATCAGAGAGGCTGACTTCTAGGACACAAACCGAGGGTTGCTGGAGGGGAGATGGGTGGGGGGTAGGATAACTGGACGATGGGCATCAAGGAGGGCACTTGGTGTCTGAGCACTGGCTGTTACATGCAACTCAACAATGGCTAATTCTTCCTGTGAAACTCGGGCGGAAAAAAAAAGAAAAGGAAAGCAAAGAGAGCCCCGGCCAGCAGGATGAATGACTACCCCGAAGCCCACGCAGCAAATCTAGCAGAGCTAGGGCTGGGACCCAGTTCCTAGCTCCCCCTTCTGCCATGACCTTTCCCCCAGGGTCCCACAGGCAAAAAGAGGCAGGGCCTGAAGAGGTCCCACTGTGTGCCTGGGGCCCCACCCGTCCTTTACACATCAACTTGGAAGGGGTGAGCTTCCCTTGGGGGCCCACAGTAGGACAGCTGCGCAGAGGGGCAGAGACAGCCCCAGTCTTGGTCCTGAGCATGGGGGAAGGAGGACAGGGACAGGACGAGGGCCACAGGAGCCGCTGTCTGCTCACCTGTTTGCCCATTTGCTAGAACACAGCTAAGGAGACCGCACCCACGTCTCCCACGGACAAATCCAGGGATCCTGTGCAGACCAGGAAATCTCCCCAGTTCATTGTAGAGGCCAAGGACAGGCTGCCCCCAAAATGTGCCATTTTGGTATGCTGATTATTGATGTGTTTCTGATTTTAGTTTTAAGCAATCCCTACACCCTACCTGGGTCTCAAACTCATGACCTCAAGATGCAGAGTCCCACACTCCACTGACTGAGCCAGCCAGGTGCCCCTGGCATACTGAATATTTTCCGTGCAAGTCACTTAGGACTCAGCCTGTGCAAGGACACTTAGACCTTCCCCTGAAAGCAGGAAATACATCTCGCATGGAACAGGTACCCGCTCTGAAGCAGGACGTGAAGAGACTGCCTTATCCCCAGAGCTGGGGAATTTAGAGCCCAAAGAGCTTTAGAAACAACCCCTGTTACTTTTTACCATGTACTGCTCCAGCCCAAACTCTGTCTAGACTTCCTTACTAATCCAAGCTCCCAAAGCTCAGGGTTCTTTGTCCTGTCAATGCCTCACAGATTTATTGTCACTTTGTCTAAAATGGGTAAAACTGCCTGCCTTGGTCCCTTCTTTGGGTCTCAGTTGCATTAGTGGGCCCCCAATCACTGTCCTATTAATCTGACTCATGCCATTTTAATTCTGAGTCCTGCTAAGACCTTGCGGGTAGAGAAGAACTTTCCCTCCCTTCATCAAGCCATAGTAGGAGGCTCTGAGTCTCCCCAAGGAGAAGACCTTACTTCCCACCACCTGCATCCCAACCTCTGGCCTTGGGGAGCATTGAGGAGGTTGGGGGGAGCCCCAACTGTGGGAGCCCAGAACAGGCTGCCTGGGTCAGGACCTGCACTGTGCAGCCCGGCCCTCCCTCGAGTCTGGGTGGGCCTGGGATCACGGGGCCCGCTATGGCCTTCTGACCTGGAAGAACCCAAGGCATCACAGGATCCCCCTTCTGTTGGGGGACTCCCTTGTGTTTCAAAGCCTGTCTAGACTCTCAGTCCTGCTGACTGCTGATCCTGTTCTCGCTGTCCCCAGGTCACTCTCGTCCTGACTGGATGCTACAGGGTCATAGTCAAGGAACCTCAAGCCCTGCATTCAGGCGAACTCTCCCCACACTTGTCCTGTTCCACATCACTGGCTACTCTGCCCCAAGCTGGCGCATGCGCAGCGCTCTCCTCTCAGCTCACCCGAGGCACTGAGGGCACTGCAGGCCCCTGGAGCCGGGTCTGGTCCCCGGTCACCAGGGTGGTGGGGCCCACACACCAAAATTAACCATGAGATCGACGGGGTACTCGACATACGCCGACTTCCAAGCACTAAGCTACACAAATGCTCATCTTTTCCCCTACAGCAGAACCACAAGTATCTGCACTGCTTTGCCAGGATGGAGCAGGCAACTGACAAAAGCAGCCCCGGCCCCATATAAGAAACCTGGGAATACTGAGTGTGGGAAGCCTTGGACCGCATCAGGCTGACTGTCACCACTTAAAAGCTGCTTCCAAAAAATTTGGGGGGTTGACTCCCTCTACCCTGGAAGGTATGCAGGTGGTTGGGAGGCAGCCTGAGCTACCTAGGCCTGCCCAAGCCTGGCTGATGGGGTTCTTACTGCGCATGCACACGCTGTGCATCAACAGGGCAAGAAACGGGAGAGGCTGGTCACCGGAGCAGGCTTCTGGGGGCACAAGGCCACCTGCCTCATTCCAAACTCTAATTACACAGTTTTCCCTTGAGGGCAGAGATAGAGAAACCAATCTTGCCAGGACAGAGCCAGACAGGCTGGGTAGGGCATATTCCAGCAAGACACACTGGGGAGCCTTTACTGCTGGTCAGGCCCGGGACCCCATCCAGAGTGGGTCCAAATGGGTTCTGACTCTGGCCAGTTGAAAACTGCAGCCTCCACGGAGGTATCACATTGCCTGATTTCAAACTCTACTACAAAACTCTAATAATCAAAACAGTAGGGCACTCAGACCTATAGGTGAATGGAATCGAACAGAGAGCCCAGGAGAAGCCATGCATATAAAGGTCCATCAACTGATGACAAAGGAGGCAAGTCCATACAAGGGGGGAAGGACAGTGTCTTCAATAAAGGGTGCTGGAAAGACCGGACATGCGTAAGAATGAAACTGGACTACTGTCTTCCAGCATACACAAAAATAAACTCAAAATCAATTACAAACTTGACTGTTAAGACTGAAACCATAACACTCCTAGAAGAAAACATAGTCAGGAAGCTCTCTGACATTGGTCTTAGCGATATACTTTTTGGACCAGTCCCCTCAGGCAAGGGCCACAGAAGCTAAAATAAACAAGTGCCTTCATAGCAAACTGAACAGCTTTTGCAAAACAAAGGAAACCTACAACATAAGGAAAAGGCAACCCAGTGAATGGGAGGAAACATATGCAAAAGGTACATCCAGTGAGAGTTAATACTGAGAATATGTAACGAACTTATACAACTTCATGCCAAAACCACAAATAACCTGATTTAAACACGGGTAGAAGACTTGAATCGACTCTTTCCCAAAGAAAACACAGGTGGCCAACAGGCTTCCGAAAAGCTGTTCAACATCACTGATCCTCAGGTATCAAAACCACAATGAGATATGACTTCCTACCTGTCAGAGTGGCTATTACCAAAAAGACAAAAAATAACAAGTGTTGGCGAGGATGTGGAGAAAATGGAACCCTCGTGCACTCTTGCTGGGAATGTGCATTGGTGTAGCCACTATGGAAGGTCCTCAAAAAATGAAACATAGAAATACTGTATGACCCAGCAAATCCACTTCTGGGTATATACATGAAGAAAACAAAGAAACACCCATCCGGAAAGATATACACATCCTTGTGTTTCTGGCAGCATTATTTACAAGGACCAAGATACTGATGCAACCCTAAGTGGCTGTTGATAAATGTATAAAGAAGATGAGGTATGTATACATAAGGAATATAACTCAGCCGGAAAAATGAATGCAATCTTAACATTTGCAACAACTTGAGTGGACCTAAGAGTATTATGCTAAGTGAAATGAATCACAGAAAAATAAATCTACTAGGATTTCACTTACATGTGGAATCTAAAAAACAAAACAGTGAAACAAAACAAAACAGAACCAGACTCATAGATGCAGGAAGCAAGCTGTTGGTTACCAGAGGGGGAAGAAGGGGTCAGGGGCAGACGATACAGGTGAGGGGATTAAGCAGTACAAACTTCGAGTTATAAAATAAACAGGCCATGGGGATGGAATATACACATAGGGAATATGGTCAATATAATTGCAGTCACTTTGTAAAATGACGGATGGTAACTAGACTTACCCTAAGGATCATTTCGTAATGTATAAAACTACTGCATCACTCTGATGTTGATCCACCTCAAACTAGAAGATAATGTGTATCAATGATACTTCAATTTAGCAATTGATTAAACTGAAAAAAATAAAAAAATAAAACTGCTACCTCACAAAGATTCTGGGGCTGGGCTCCCGCTACCAAGCATACTGGGCCATTGCTTGGGGCCAGGCCCCAGCTGCCCAAGACCTGCTGAAGGAGTGTGCCCTGCACATGCAGGGCTGCTCAGTGCAGGGTTCCCAGGGATCTGGAACAGGGCAAGGGTTTGCAGATGCTGGTTCCAGGAGCTGGCACTCGGGGTACAAGGGGTTTGTACAGTCACATGCCTTCTATGCACAACACAGCCTAGGCTCACCTTAGGCACAGCTGGAGGATACTGGACTAGCCAGGGCAAGGAAGGGCCACTGGCTGGCAATTTCTCCAATAAGAGACAGCTGGGCTGTCTGGCAAGGGAGACACCTGGGCCCCAATCAGGCAACCGGTCCAGACGTACTGTGCATGGACTGTGCCTGTGGGCCTAGCGGTTCAGGGTTGCCTGGGATCTGGAACAAGGCGAGTGTCCAGGTCATAGGCTCCGTCTCTACACAGATAAGGGGTATGTCTAACTTCAAGGCATAACCTGCAGAAATGAGCATAAGTTTCCCAAAGGCACAGCTGGAAGAGACTAGAATATATTCCCAGGGAGGTGCTAGTTGGCTGGAAGGTGATTCTTCCCAGAAGAGTCCTCTGGGTTCCCTGGTTCTGGAAGAGCCCTGGACCCGATTAGGCTACAAGTCCAAATAAGGATTTGCAGCTGCTGCCTCAATGTGATTCTCAGGGAATGAGCTGGGGACAGTGCTCCCCAAATCTGGGGCCGGAGGCCCTCCCACCCACTCTGTGCTGCTCTGCAAGCAGGTGAGCTCCAGGGGAAGCTGGTGGCCTCTCAGGCTGAAGTCACACATTTCCCATTCTCAGGAGTCTTCATCCATTCTTGCTCACCACAAGTCCCTCTCCATTGGGTTGCTTGGGCCCCATGGTAGGAAGAAACTCACTGGCTGTGTCCGCATCGCACTGTGCTCGGGCCTCCAGTGGAGGCTCCACGGTGCAAGGACCTGGGCTTTGCTCACCTCGCAGCCAGAGCAGGGCTGTCTCCAAACAGGCACCTAGAAATGCTGCAGGAAGGATGGATCCTGCCACGAAGTCAGGGATGAAGGAAACCAGGAGCTCTACTCAGGTAGAAATCTTGTAGAGTCAAAAACTCCACCTCCCAGCCTGTGGGAGGAGTCTCCCACATGATCCAAGCAGCCTCTATTAGAGAGCACACCCCTGTCCCTCACAGCTACTCCAGCCCCGAGAGACCCTGTGATATCTAATCCCACAGCAACCTCGGGGGCCAGCACTGATGTGGGGAACAAAGGCAGAAGAAAAATTATTAAATTTCCTTATACCTACAGCCCACTGATAAACCCTTGAAACAGGCAGAGGGACATTCCTCTAGGGACTCAACTGCCTCTATTGATACTCTGCTAAGGGGGAAAGGCAACCCTATCCCGAAAGCACCCCCAACCGCCAGATCCCGTAGGTCCAACTTTAGTATATAAAACTTCCTTTGGAAACTTTCTTTATCTATAAACCCCCCAAGATATGTGTTGGTAATCACACCCCAAGCAGATGGCCCACCGATATACATCTGAAGGTTCTCATGACTCAGGTTTTATTAGATGGTAATAAATGACCTTTTCCCAACAATAGCTAGCCCCCTCAAGGTCCTGGCAACCTTGCTTCCAAAGTTCCTTAGAGACTTACACTATCCCTAACCCCCTCCCAACTTGAAAGTATATAATGGGCCACTCCTCATGACCCCAGTGCAGCTCTTCCTGAGCTTTCATAAAACCACCTTTTGCACCAAAGAGGTCTCAAGAAGTCTTTCTTGGCCATTGGATTTGACCCCTAACGTTCTTTCCTACATCAGTCCCACCTCCCAGAACTTTCCCATCCTCCCACCTTGAGAGTGGACTTCCACTTTAATTAGGTGTTTGGTGCTTGCTACATCCCTGCTGACTGCCTCGATTCAAGCACGGCTCAGATCCCTGCATGAATCTTCTCCTGGAGGATCCAGGAACTGAGACCTCCCTTCACACAATGCAGACTCAGGGGTAACAGCTTCAACTGATGCCTGAGGGCCACCAATTGGCACCTGCTGCCTCAGAATGATTGGGAGTGGGAGGCTCTCCCATCTTCTACACTGTGCAAGCATTTGGGGACAAGCACTAACTCCCCAGGCCCGGAGGGCCCCAGTGCCCAAGGTCTGCAGAAGGACTACATGCTGTGCATGCGCAGCTGTGCAGACCAGTATCGGGAGGGATCTGGAACTGGCAAGGGTCTGGGAGTCCTGATCACAGGATTCAGCTCTTGCAGGACCAAGTTTGTGCCTAACTGGAAGCTCTACTCGGCACAAGTGGGCATGGTCCCCCTGAAGGCCGAGTTGGAGGAAATGGTAGTGCCCTGCCTGCATCAGCCCAGCCCCCTGGCTAGGGTCTCCTTCACTGAGAGACTTGCTTACTGGTCAGCCAAGGCCACTATCAGGCAGTCAGTCCAAACAGGGACTGGTAGTCCCCAGTTTAAAGCTGCCCTCAGGAAGATTTGGGGGGCACTGGGCACTGTCCCCTCTGGAGGCTATGCAGCTTTGGGGGACCAGCCTGAGCCTAACAGGCCCCAAGAGCCAAAGGCCAGCTAACAGAGTACATACTGCACATGTGTGGGAGACACAGGTCAGGGGAGCCTGGAATCTGAACCAGGGCATCTGTAGGGACAGGCTGAGTTCTAGTAGTGAGCTACTGGGGGACCAGGACACGGCCTAATTACAAGTGCTAGTCTGCACAAATGTGCCAATTCTTCCCCCTGAAGACACACCTAGAGGAATCTGGACTGCCCTGTCAGGCAAGGCAGTGCAGGATGGGTTGAGATTTCCTCCAGTAAGAGACACCCAAGAGCCTTGATTATGGTAGCCTGGGACCCCATCAGGCAGCCAGTCTAAGTGCGGAGTGACTGAGCCAGTTTGAAGCTGCCACCTCAGAAAGAGTTTTGGGGAGTGAGCTCTGTCCACCCCGGGAACGCTGCAGGTTCAGGGGACCCGATTAAGCCCAACGGGCCTGGTAAACCGGGGCAGCCCAACACTGCTGGCCGACAGGGTAGACACTCTTGGCACACACTACTTGTCTCTCCTGGTTTAGCACCCCATATCCTCTCCTGTCTTTACCTGCTGGACCTAACCGGCTATCACCTGCATGTCTCCATCCTGATTGTCTCCATCATATTATGCATACATCTTGGATTTCTTTCCTGTCCTTTCCTTTCCTTTGCTTCCCCTCCCTCCCTCCCTCCCTCTCTTCCTTCTTCTTTCCTCCTTTCTTTCTTTCATTCTTTGTTTCTTTCTTCTTTCTTTTCTCTCTTTCTCCCTCCCTTCTCTCTCTCCTACCTCACACCCATGCCCCTCCCTCCCGTCCTTCCTCTTTCTTTCCTTTCTTTCCTTCGTTCTTCCCTTCTTCCTTCCTTTCTCTCTCTCTCTTTCTCCCTCCCTTCTCTCTCTCCTACCTCCCACCCACGCCCCTTCCTTCCTTCTTTCCTTCCTTCCTTCCATTTGTTTACGCTAACTGGGACACATTAATTTGTCCAAAGCTTTTATCCCCTTGCTTGGCACAGTATCCAAATAAGCTGTGGCCCTAAGGGTAGTTTTTCTAAGTATGTCACAGCCACACCTTTCAGGTGGTGAAATTCATGTAGCTCAAGACTGAAACCAGTTCCTGACGGCTAGCAGATGCTGTAGGACGTTGCTAACCATGCTGGAGAAGGCTATCCTTTGACACCTGCGCCCCTGTGGATGAGAGAGAGGGGAAATACTGGCCTTCTTCCCTCTCAAGGATGTGCCTGGAGGCGTGCATTGGATAGGAGAATGGCTGCCTCCCTTCTGTCACCCGCTCAGTGTCCACGTGCCCTGCACCCACCGGAAGTGGGATTGTCTGTTTGCCAGA
>NC_058420.1:680436-704207 GCF_002201575.2 Neomonachus schauinslandi
TTGCAGTGGCCTGAAAATAGTCCTTTCATTTTCAGGGGAATGGACCCCATTCTGGAGAAAAGGGAGCTTTTAATACGTTCTGCAGTTACGCTTCAGCACTGCTCACTGGGGTCTCTCTTTATACATCAAGTAAAAGGATCCCTCCCCGCAGTATGCAATGAGACAGAGGTCCTGTCTGCACAACAACTTTGTGTCCTTACACAGAATTACATCCACGTGGGGAGCACGGTGCCTCAGCAGGAAGTCCGGAGCAGCACGGTGACCACAGTGCAGTCAGACAGTCCTTCCGCTGCCTACCTCTGCGGCCTCCCCCTGGCCTCCTGGATGACAGGGGGCACTGCTGCCCCACCTCTGCCCTGTGCACCAGTTGCCCAGGTGCGAAAGCATATGCAACCTCACGAATCTGGAGCCCCATTGGGCCGGCAGCTCCCTTTCCCCTACTAGTGGTACCAGGCATAGCCGGAGCTCTGCTTGTTGTAGAGCTAAAGACAATCAGCTCAAGGCCATCTGGGTTGGTTAGACTGCCACGGCCCAGCGTGAACGTGGGGCCTTGCGTTTCTGAACACGAAGTCAGTGATTGTGTTCGGTGGGTGCCGACCGGGTTCATGGTATTACAAGGAAGGGAAAGCTGTGTTGCATGATGGGAGACCCAGGGATTTAGAGTATAGGGCGTCTTTACACTGTTGGCCCCAAATATAGTGAGCAAGTTCCCTTAGATTCCTTATATACAAGAAAAGTCACCTGCCTTTCTCATGTGGATTATAGCATTATAGTTCTCTTGGTTGAACTACTCAACAAAAGTCCCACTAGTAAGGGGGACTGGTTGGCTCAGTCTGTAGAGCATGTGACTCTTGATCTTGGGGTCCTGAGTTTAGCCCCATGTTAGGTGTAGAGTTTCCTTTAAAAAAAAAAAAGGGGGGGAGAGAGAGATTTTACTTAACACCTTAGAAAAAGGGTGGTGGACCTGAGTGGCTCAGTTGGTTAAGTGTCTGACTCTTGATCTCACCTCAGGTTTGATCTCAAGGTTGTGAGTTCAAACCCTGCTTTGGGCATGCAGCCTACCAAAAAAATAGTTTACTTAAAAAAAGAATTACTTCTCTTTTTTCACTATATATTCATTTTCTTATGTTTTCAATTTTCCCTGCTATTATACATGCTTACTGACATAATTTTTATGAGTCTATGATAGTCCATTTAGAGGTTTGCACTATGTGAACTATTCCTCACATCCTATGTGAGAACTTGGTGGACCCAGGTCCTCTGGGGTCCTTGGTCTGTGTTCTTATCTTATTATGTCTTTTTCTCTTGTCTCTACTAAGGAAATCGTAGGAAACAGAAATTTGCACCTACCCTAGTGCTATGGTTCTGAGGAGCAGGTGAGAAACCTGTGTTTCTCTCTAGCATGCTCCTCCTCAGGGTAACACATTTGCTGGCCAGCTCTCACCTCTTCTCAGTGTCTCATTTCCTGCGCCTCCCCATGGCCAACTGTGATTGTCAGTCTCTGACCTTTCTTTGCCCAAATGGTGGTTGCTAAGGGCTCCCTCAGAGCACCGTCAGCACGTAAACAAAAAGAGAAGGAAGGTCACCCATGAAATCCAAAGGCTGGGTGCTTCTTCAGAAGGAAGATGTACAGCCCATCACCTGGCCCATCCCCCAGGGAGGCAGGAGGTATTTGGGGGGATGGGAGAGCAAACCAAGGCTGCCCTTTTCCATGTGGTATCCCAGGCCTTGGACCACAGAGTTTTCTCTGTGCCCCTCCGTGTTGCTTTGTGCACACATCAGTAGCCTCGGCAATGGTGATGCCCACTGGCTGTGCTTACCAGACCTCGCTCCTCTGGGAGACTTCTGAGCCAAGTGACCTGCCAGTGCGACCTCCTAAGGACCATTTTCATCTGCAGAGTGAGCTCTGCTGCAGAAGCTGTGTGGCCAACAGGAGAATGGGTGTCCCGGGGTAGCAGAGAAGTTTTGCTCATGGATCATTGCCATGGGTCTTCTACTTCCTTTCAGTGACCGCTTCCGAATGTCCAATCAAGTTCAGCTCTGTTGGGGTAAGAAAGAGAATTCACTTCAATCGATGAGGCAGGTTATAGACAAAATAGTGACTGGGGTGCGTGGCTGCCCAGGTACTCGATAATTTAAAACCAACAGGTGATGCAGGCAATTCTCCCCTCAGCCACTCACCAGCTCAGTACGTCTGTGTGTCTGCTGTCTTTTGTGGCTAGGATATTTTTCAGTATATTTACCAAATCTCCTTTCTTAAGAGATGGCCCATCTTGACAGTTGTCTAGCCTGCTTTCATCAGTCATGATTTAATGTGGCTCTAAGCTTGTATTGTTGACTGCTGGTCATAGACCTTCCTTCAGAAGCAGTACCTCAGGGCAAAAGGTTTGTTCCCAGTGGGCTGAAGAGTTCCACCTGGCAGTTTGCCTCCACAGGGCAATCCAGAGACAGAATCACAGATGCAGTTGTGTCTTCATCTCATGAAGTTTGTGACAGTCAGGGTGAGTCTCCGTGACCCATCTGGTATCCACAGTAGACCAGCCTAGTAAAATGAACAATGGTTGGAATAACCCACTCTGCCTCTCTGCAGAGCTTCACAATCTTACTAATCTCTCCCATCCCTCCAAGGATGCTGCATGGCCTCTGATTTAGTCTGAGGAAGGGCATGGTTCCAAAGGCCTCTCTTTGGTCTCCTCTTTCCTCATAAACATCAGACCAAGTTTCAGAAACCAAAGTGGGAATTGCACCAGTGCTAATATGAGTATTTCCATTCCACATTCTTGACCTGGGGAAATGAGCACAGGATGACTCTCTGGTCTCAGTGAACAAACTGTTAAATGTAGGACAAGGCTTCTTCTATTTCCACACCTTCCAAAGCCCCTACTCCAACTGTTGGGCTGGTCATGTAACAGTCCTGGTCTTTGGGCATCAACATACGTTCGGAATCATTCTATAAAAGTTCCCAGAAAAGGTAGTGTTTCCCTTTTTTCCAGAGTTGGTCCCACCAGTGAATATCTGTGTCTTGGGGGACATTTGGGGAAAGTTGGGGGTGGGAGATGAGATGCATGGCACACATGGAGAAGGTGGAAGGGTCATTTCCCAAAGGGCTCCAGTCTCTCCCTCACTCTAGGGGCTCAGAGGCCCACACTGGCTTAGGGCTTATAGCTGGGGAAGAGACCATGACTCTTCACTATAGTAACTACTCAATCTAGATATTTATTTTTTCTGCTACATTGCCCAACAATTTCAATCTGGACAGACCTGATCAACTGTCCAACAGCACACACCCTTGAGGTTCCCGTCCTCTGGTTACCATTCTGGCTCCGTGGCTCCTGGGTGACTGCACACACCTTGACTCTGCTGGTTGAAGCATCCTCTCCTGCCACTCCTCACCTCCCATCTTCTCCTGCAGTGTAGGACAGCTCCCCCAGAGCTCCTCGAGGACACTGGTACCTCCCGTACCCATGCCTCTGTAAGTGTGTTGATGAAGGTAGTGCATGGATGGCTGAGTCTTTCAGCAAGCACAATTAGGGATGGCTGAGTCTTTCAGCAAGCACGATTAGGGATGGCTGAGCACACGGCACATCACAGAACTGTTTCAACATGCCTGATTCTTATGCTTCCTGACTTCTTCCTGCCTTCCTCAATGGTATACCCAAGGAAATCCCAACATTTGGCCCTTATTGACCCAATATAGCATCCAGAATATCAACACCATGTGCAAGTGGTCAGGGTCGTCCTTTAAATACCAACTCCCAACTGAGCATATTCCTATCAATGAATTCAGTCCAATCCATATCTTTCTTTTGTCCCTTTGGTCTACCACTCTCACAACATATTCCAGCCCTGCCACTCAGGCTTTGGCCAACACAGAAGGGCTAGGTTCTCTAAGCTGTCAGTGTATCGTCTCTCCTTCAGGAAAGGCCTCGGAACTTTCTAAATGGCTAATTTTCAAATTTTTTTCTTTTCTTTCTTTTTTTTTTTTTTTCTTTTGAGAGAGATAGAGAGTGACCATGAGTGGGGGCATGGGGGAAGGGTGGGGTGGGCGAGAATCCCAAGTAGGCTCCATGCTCAGCATGGAATCCAATGCAAGGCTCAATCTCACAAGCCTAAGTTCGTGATATGAGCCAAAATCAAGAGTCAGACACTCAACCAACAGAGCCACTCAGTCGCCCACAAAATTTATCTTTAGATCAACTTCTATTATGAGCTCCTATCAATACAGAGCAATGAAGTCAAGCAATTCTTTCATCCTATAGAAAAACTTCCCCCTGAGGAAAGAGTGACTCTGCAGGGACCAACAGAAATTACACATCAAGCTAATCCTGGATTATAAAACAAGGGGGAAAATCATTTTAGGGTGATGGATATATGTACATCACCTTCATTACAGTGATTGTTTTACTGGTATGCACATATATCAAGAGTCTTGAAATTATACACTTAGATCTATGGAAGTTTTGGTTACATAATTATACTTCAAAAGGCTATAAAAATATCCAAAGACTCACACACCTAGGAAGGTAAATACTCTGTACTTATTGATCTGAAATAGTTACGGAAAAAGACAACTCATCTCAAAAAATCCAACCACATCATAATGAGGAATTCTGGTAGGTCAGAAGAATGGAATGGAATAGAATAAATTCACTAAGGTACTTGAACTATAGGAAGCTAGAAGGTAATATATTGATGTCCTATATGCTCTCCAATTTCCCTCTTGACATACACTTCCCTTCTTAAAAATTTTATCTATTTCTTTGAGAGAAAGAGAGCGGGAGCACACATAGAGGCAGGGGCGAGAGGGGCAGAGGGAGAGGCAGAAACAGACTCCCTGCTGAGCCCGATGTGGGGCTCCATCCCAGCACCCTGAGGTCATGACCTGACCTGAAGGCAGCCGCCCAACTGACTGAGCCAACCAGGTGCCCTAATATCTAATATTCCCTTTTTCTGTTAGTTTCTACCTTCTTACCTATTTTATCTACTTCTTGACCCTCACCTTGGCAAATCATGTATATGTTCTCTGTATCTATGAGTTCGAGTTACTGTGTTTTTTGTTTTCTGGTTTGCTTTAGATTCCACATATATGTGAACCCGTGGTATTTCTCTTTCTCTTTCTGATTTATTTCACTTAGTACGTCCCCTTGGCTGTTATGAATTATGTGGCAATGAATGCAGGTGCGCACGTATCTTTATGAGTTAGCGATTTCAGTTTCCTTGATTTTAACACCTAGGAGGGGAATTGTTGGATGATATGGTTATCCTATTTTGAAATTAGTTTCCCTGAAGTAATCTGTATCCCCAACGTGAGTCTCGAACTCACGACCCGCAATCAAGAGTCACACACTCTTCTGACTGAGCCAGCCAGGAGCCCCTCACATTGAATTTTTTGAGAAAACTTGATACCATTTTCCATAGTGGCTGCACCCATGGACAATCCCAACAACAGAGCTTTCCTCCACATTTTGGTCGACCCGTGTTATTTCTGGTCTTTTTACCACTAGCATTTCTGACGGGTGTCAGGTGCCATCTCTTTGGGTTTTGATTTGCATTTCCCTGGTGACACATGGTGTTGAACCTCTCTTTACGTATTTGTTCGCCATCTGCGTGTTTTCTTTGGAACAATGTCTATTCTGAACTCTGCCAATTTTGTAACTTCTATTTGTTTTTGTGTTTTTGAGTTGTATGAGTCTCTGATAATTTGGATATTAAGCCTTTATCAGTTAGGCAGTTTGCAAATATTTTCTCCCATTCACTATGTTGTCTTTTCACTGCGTTGATAATCGGTGACCCTCACGAGTGTCTGCAGTTGGCCCTGTCTGTTCTTCTAGGTCACAGTGCCCTACATGCTGAAAGGAGACCCCAACTACAAAACACATTCTTCTCTAGCCTGACCATACCCCACATCCAGGTCAGAGCACCTCGAAAACCTGTCACCTGCTGCTCTACCTGGCCAAGAATCAGCCCCTCCCCTCACGCCCATGGGTGCGGCTGCAACCCTCTCAGGACCTTCAACACCCCTCAAAAGGCCCAGCCTGACAGAAACTCGGGGCTCACATGTCTCTTGGTGTCTGGCCCCTCTCTTCCCTGGGAGAGTGAACCCACTCTGTCCTGCTTGTGGCTCTACTCTTTGTGCAATTCCTTTTTTTAAATTTATTCTTATTTATTTTTAATTTTTTAAAAATATTTTATTTTTTTATTTGACAGAGAGTGAGATAGTGAGAGGAGGAACACAAGCAGGGGGAGTGGGAGAGGGGGAAGCAGGCTTCCCGCTGAGCAAGGAGCCCGAAGCGGGCTCCATCCCAGGACCCTGGAATCATGACCTGAGCTGAAGGCAGACACTTAATGACTCAGCCACCCAGGTGCCCCTCTTTGTGCAATTCTTTGCCGCCGGCGGCATCAGAATACATTACATCTTCCAAAATTAGAGAAAAATGATACTCGTCGTTAAATCTGTTTAGTTTATTTTTTTCTCTTAATCCCCACTTGATCCCTACCGGGGTCTTCATGACTTCCCGCATAAGCATCCAAGAGCTTCCCCAGGGTCCGGCCTTTCTATGCCCTAGTTCCTCCTGCATCACCTGGCTCCACCCACGGCTCCTCCTCGTGCCCTTCCACCCCTCATAAGGACCCTGGTGGTCCTGCTTCTCATTCCCACAAGACCTCCCTCCCTCTAGCGGGCAGTGCTCTCAACACTGCCCCCCAGAGCCCACATCCTGTAACTGCCCTGTAACTGCCCTGTAGGGGTAAATCAATACTTCCTGCTCTAGAAAGCCCTGTCTTACCTGCAGAACTGGGGCAGTGACTCTCCACCCAGTCTTTTCCACTGTGCCCACGCAGAAGCCCTGAGCCCCCAGCAGGGGTCCGCAGCACACTGTCATGGTTCCGAGGAGTAGCTCAGCTTTCGCCGCCTGGGCCAAGGCTGTGAGGCACACTGTCCAAGCCCTCAACTCTTGAAACCTCACTTTTCTCACCTACAAAATGGAGAAATTAATGTCTATGTCATAAGAATGGATGCCAATAAAATAGAACAGTCTGTGTGACTCCGTGAGAATAGTATGCCTGGTCCACATTAAACAATAAAATAAAGCAACTTGAATCAAACCAGAGTGTAGATCAGATGAGCCTGGGTTCAAGCCTCCACACAGCCAATAGTCACACATCCCCAGGCCAGATTCTTAACTTCGCACGTCTCAATTTCCTCACTGAAAAATGGGTGTAGGTGTGATAATCCATTTATTCCTCTATTCATAAGAACACCACCAGATTGTGTGGTACCATACATCAGGCCCTGGGCCACAAGGTAGGGATGCAAGGACAAGAAAGGAGCACTCCCAGCACTGGGGGCACAGAGCCACCTAGAACACAGACCGCAGAATCACAGTCCTGGCTAAATACTGGAGTCCCCTGAGCAGCGTAAACAATCCTGATGCTGGGCTCTGCCCAGGGATTCTGAGCAGGGGGCCTTGAGGTGTGGCTTTAGGAGGGATTCAGAGCTTCCCCTCAGACCCCAATAGGCAGTACACATTGAAAACTACTGCTTTCGCACTCTCAGAGCATTCCTTTACACCTGATTTGTTGCAGAACATTTCCCCCAGAGCTTGTTTGAAGTACTGAGGACACAGAGGTGGGGTGGTCTTCAGTCCTGGGACAGGGTGTCCCACTTCCCACACACGTTGTGTCAGCTCAAAGGGAGTCAGAAGCTCCACTGGAGGTCTGGTGGGTGGGTTGGCTCCAATCTTATCTGTTTACAGCTGATGACAAGGAAGAACCTTCCCCAGAGCCAGGGATCCGCTGCCTCACACCAGGCTTCCAGCCCTTCTCAGGCAGCTGCTTCCAGCTGGGCATTGCTCACCAAGGGAACCTGGGTTTCTCTGCCCTGAAATGCAAAGCACTTTTTTACAATGCCTGTGGGTAAATGAGAGCATGTGACAGCCCTTTCCCTTCCTGGAGCTGCCTTAGGCAAACAGCCAGAGACAGGACATTCCATCCCTCTTTCTGGCTTCTCAATCCTGTCTTGCTGGCAAGACATTTCCTTTGCTTTTCCTACAGGGTCCTTGTAAAGTGTATATTTTCAGAACCGTATTTGACACAGAAGTTATCATGATTTCTGAGATTTGGTTTCAAAGACTCCAGAA
This sequence comes from Neomonachus schauinslandi, assembly GCF_002201575.2. Lineage (NCBI taxonomy): Eukaryota > Metazoa > Chordata > Mammalia > Carnivora > Phocidae > Neomonachus > Neomonachus schauinslandi. The sequence continues at coordinate 688,575 of NC_058420.1, forward strand.
AAAAAAAAAAAAAATGGGGGGTGGGTGCTGAATAAATGAGATTGGCAAAGGTTGACACTTAATCTCTGAACCCCAGTTCAGTGAATCATTATCCTGCTTCTTGGGTATATTCAAAAGCGACCACAAACAAAATATAATGAAAGGCAGTATGGGAGGAAATACAATATTGGATACTACTCTTAGAACGTTAATGTCATAAGAATGGTTTGAATTCGTTCGATATTATCATGTAAACTGAAGTTTTAAAATTTCTTATTCAAAGAAATATAGCCCTTTAGATTACACATGGTTTTATTTTAGCGTACAACCCATTTTGCTCAAAAGAGTTTCTCTTGATTTAGAGTCATAAACGTTTATATATAACTAAACTATGCGGCGAACAAGTAATAAGCATTAGGTTAAAAGGTATTTGTCATGCCTGCAATCACAGATGCTTGCCCGAAGGTGTGAGGGGTCCTCCTCCAGAGAGTTTGCCTAGCCAGGTCTCCTGGTCCCGCCGGGGTCCTGGCAGCTCACAGAACTAGTCCTTGGGAGGCCCACAGGAGCCAGGCTCACCAATTCCCTTGGCTCTATTGCTTTATTTATCAGCCTCTGGAGTAAATCTCACATTTAAAGGTTTTGAAAATGAAATCAGTATCAAAGACTATTTCACCCTTGGAGGAAGCAGGCTATTTCTAGAAAGCTGTTTTTATATTAAAATCACAGGACGATTTGCCCCAGAGTGGCAAAGCATCCTCTTCAGTGATGATAAAAGGGCCCAAGGCCTTATTTTGGCAATCACTCCCTTCTTGGATCCAGAGCTTAACATCAGACAATGACTGGGGGAGTGCCCTCCCAACTCCGTGGTCTTCACACACTGAGCACCCTGTAGGCTTCTTCTCATAAAATTACCTATTGTTTGAAGATCTAACTGCCACAGGGACTTAAACTAAGCCTCCGTTGCCTCTCCTTTTACATGGGGGATAATAAAAACACTGCCCCAGAGGCATGCTGTATTAAATGGGCAATGTATATGACACAGTCACCACTGTGCTGGGCAGAGAGAAAAGGCTCAGTCTGTGGAAGGATCGATACATCCTCAGAAATCATTCGTGGGGAAATGTCTCCCTTTATATTCATGCTCCCCAGTCAAGACTTTTGGGACCCATGTCCCACCCAAGGGCTCCCTTCTCTAGCTGGGCCCTCACCACCATACAAGGGTATGCAGTATGAAATTTCCATTTTCCTGTGGAAACTTTTCTTGTTGAGATTTTAATTGTGTTTTGTGTTTTGTTTTGTTTTTTCAGTGAGGGAAAGGCTTGTTGCCTTAGCCACCAATGCTGACATCAGGGATTGACTACTCCTGTTGCTGTCAGCCCTGTTAACACCACTGAGGGGAGAATCAGCCCAAGTCTCCAGCCCTCACCGCACCCCCACCAGGTGCGGTGGGGACACCTGGAGGGGGACAGTCCTGGAGGCTCAGCATGGGCCCTGCCTGTCACAGCAGCTCACTGCCGAATGGGCTTCCACAGCAGAACGCAGCGATCTCACTGCTGTTTCTCACGGCCTAGAGAAGAAGAGGAAAGATCTGTTTCTTCTTTCCTTACCCGTCTTATGTCCTAATGCAGTTATTCCACGACCTGGAGTAAAGATCCCTTCAAATACAAAACCCGGTAAGACTCGACTTCCTTGCAAACAGAGCTACACTTCCTTGGAAATTGATCTTCAATGTACTGAAGAGAGAAAGAGACGCTTATACCAGACCTGTCAGTGGGAAATGACCCGGAGACACCCTGTTAGGTAAGGACACACATCATCCAGATCTCCGGGCCAAGAGGGGCATCCAAAAGCCTCCAGAATAAATAAACTGCAGTGCATGCACAAATGTTCCTTCTCATTAAGGGACATGCACACTTCCTTGGTCTCAAAATCTAAGTCACAACAACATGAATTAAGTTACATCTACAAGTTACAAAATGATGGCATAATAGTTATTATACATTACCTATTGAATATACTTATGTTTATATATGATTGCTTTACATTTTAAGCATATGCACATTTCTACTTTTAATATTTTAAACTTCAATAATTTTCTTTAAACATTCTAGGCTTCTGTTTTTTGTCAGTTTGGCATTACACATCATCCACTTGGGAGACAACAGTAAGAAACATTTTATTTATACTCCCTTTAGTCATCATCAGTCTCATACTTTCAATGTTTTCAAAAGGTTATCAAGGAGAGAAACATAAGGGTAACAGAGAAGAAATCAACAATGCTACAGCCCAGAAGCTCCAGCAGAAAACACTCATCTGGACCCTCAATAACTCTGGGGAGGGGCAAGGAAGCATGGATGGCTGGCGGCCCCAGGATTCAAGTCCCTACCTCAGGGCTTTCCAAGGTGGTAAGTGGCCTTGTCCCCCAAATAGCTTTGTGGTCATCTCCGTCACTGGTCTCCCAGTTTAGGATCTGAGAGCAACCTGCAATACATTAAGAATAAAATGAAAACCCCAACAGAGTTCATTTTATCATCTTCACAGGATGATCTACTATAAAGCGAAAACTGTGTCCGAGCGACGTGCTCCTTTGCTGTGAAAACAAGTTGTGCCCTTTCATTGGTACAATGTTGCATTTGCACACAGGTCTAGAGGAGTGTGATTGAAACATATTCCAAACAACTATCCCACTCCAAGTGCAAAGTGCACCCTTGTTCGGCTTATTGCAGACCCTCCGGCTCCAGACCCCAGGTCTCTGGCTGGGGGCGGGGGGGGGTGATGATGTCCCTCTGGGGGGGACAAGGGGTTGGGAGGGTTTTCTGTAGTCATCAAAAGCTGTGGGCGGTCCCCGCCCTGAAGGCCTGGTTTTAATCACTGTCCAGGCAAGTCACAGCCTGACTTTCACATAGGAAAGAAGGAAGAGAGAAAATGCTACTTGCTGGGGCCAGGGTTTCTCCTTGGGTCCTGAGCCAGTTCCTGACCCCCCAGGACCCCTGGCAGTTCGTTTTGAATCCTTAAGTTAACAAGCAGGGTTTACCTGAGCAAACACACATGGGCATGGAGGGGAAGTTTCCTGCCTCTCGGGGGAGGCTCATGAGGCGCTCTCTGGGGGCGTCACCGCAAAGGGCCAGGAGGCAGCCCACGCCAACACCCAGGTGACCCCCAGCAGGCGCGCCCCCGCCGCTGCGCTGCTGCAGGAATGGCGGCACCTGCGTCCTGGGCAGTCGCTGCGTAGGCCTCGCCCACTTCACCGGCAGTTACTGCGAGCCCGACCAGAGGCAGAGGTGTGTGCCTGTGGGAGCGGGCTGAGCGTTGGGCGGGGTGAGCAGCGGGGCTTGACCTTGCGGAGGGGAGCGGGCGCGGAAGGACGGCGCGGGGTGGGGTTGGAGGCGTGGAGGGGCGTGGAGGGGCGGGGCGGGGCATGGAGGGGCGGAGCGGGGCATAGAGGGGCGGAGCGGGGCATAGAGGGGCGGGGCGGGGCGTGGACACGAAGGGCTGGGGGCCGGGCGGGGCTGGGAGGGGCGGGGCGGGGCGCGGATACGAAGGGCGGGGCGCGGATACGAAGGGCGGGGCGCGGAGGGGGCGTGCATAGCGCATGCGAGCCGACCCCGCTGATGCTGCCTCTCTGTCCACTCAGGGAATGGTGCGCCCTGATACATGGAGCCTGGACCTGCTACCGCTGCCGCCTTTGCAGGTGTGTGTTTGCAGCTCTGCACTGTCTCCCCCAGCAGACACCGGGCAGCTGCGGTAAGAGGATTGCGTCCTGTGCACACAGTCCCCGCTCGCATGGCATTGCTCCTTGGTTCCCTCCAATCCGCAGAGATGTAGCTGTGCCAGGCGACACGGAAATGAGAAGCTGGGTTGATTGATCACTTAGGAAAGTCACATTGGTTGTGAATCACATAGCATATTATCATTATTATTTAAAGTGATTCCTAAGTTTACTCTGCCCCGATTGCTGGGTTTAAATGTGTTTTCCAAACAGTGTCCTTGGAGTGCGCAGACTTTGGGGAGCACAGCAGCTGGTAAGCAGAGCCAAGCCTGGCAGAGAGGTTGCCCACTCGATCTCCAGTGACTGCCCTACACCACGCCAACACCGTCTCCTTAACTTTGCAATGAGGAGGGCACCGGAGCAGGACGGGGACAGGCGTGGATGGCCAGGCGCCGCCCTTTAGAGCCAACCAGGCAGTGCTCCCAGAGAAGGAAGGCACCTTGTAACCACCCTCAGACCTGCCAGGCATATGAAAAGCCAGGAGGGTGTGGAGAACACATGGGCTGAACACTCATTTGTGAGAATTCTGAGCAGGGAGCCAACTCAAGGCACATGTTCCCCTTGTTAAACTCAGGAACATGAATTTCCTGGGTCAGAAAACAGACTTAGGAAAAGGAGGCACAGCATTTCCATCCCACATCCTGCACCCTCTCCCGTCTTCGGCATGCTCTGCCTGGACTCCAGTGAGAAGCACAGTGAATAAAGGCACACCCCTTAAACCTCTTCATCAGCCCTGGGGGCCTTGGCTGTGCAGTGAGCAGTCAAAGCTCCCAGACCCCCTTTTCTGTTCCTCCGTCCACCTTCTTCGACTCTGGCCAAATCCCACAGTTGAAGGGGATTTACTTCCTGAATATCACAGCCCTTCAACAGCACTCCCCACCCCTTTGTCCACTGTCAGGACTGCAGGGGAGGGGCAGCACCACTGGGGGTGGACCCTCCAAACCAGCGTCCTGCCCCTGCCTTCCTGGTGGGCCCAGTAGTGGAGGAGCGCACTTAATGACTGCTCAGCTTCCAGCCCACCTTCCTGCCCCTCCCTCCCTGTGCTGCAACCTTGGGGAGGATGAGCTGTCAAGAGATGCTGAATGAAGGTACAGCCCATCAGATATTACATCAAAGAGAACATGCAGATGGTAAATTAGCACAAGAAAAAATGTACAAACTCACTAGCCATGAGGGAAATGCAAATGAAAACCTGAGAGTTATCATGACTACCCACCTGTTAGGACAGTTGGTTAATATAAAATACAGTACTACAGGGTGCCTGGGTGGCTCAGTTGGTTAAGCGACTGCCTTCGGTTCAGGTCATGATCCTGGAGTCCCGGGATCGAGTCCCGCATCGGGCTCCCTGCTCGGCAGGGAGTCTGCTTCTCCCTCTGACCCTCCTCCCTCTCATGCTCTCTGTCTCTCATTCTCTCTGTCTCAAATAAATAAATAAAACCTTTTAAAAAAAAATACAGTACTACATTTCTGGTGGGAATGTAAATGGAACAGCAACGCTGGTAGGACAGTTTGATAGGTTCTATAGAAGTGAAACATAAACCCTATAACCTAGCAAGCACTCTCCTGGACCTTCATCCCAGAAATGAAAATTTAAGATCCCATGACTCACTGTGCACAATAGTTCACTGCACGTTTATTTGTAATAGACGAAAGACTAGAAACAAACAAAGGGGTGAAGAGTGCCTCTGTGAAGGGACGTTTCTGAACTACCGGCAGCTTTCTGTGAATCTATAAGTCGACCCCTCTACCTCCCTAACTCTGTAGCAGGTGCTCCACCTGTCAGCACACCTCAGAATAGTCCCTAAGACTAGCAGTCCCACCCTGGCTCTCTGGATCTCCAAGTATCCCTAACAGCCCCAGAACCCTAAGATGTGGGTGTCAGGCAGCAGTGAAAGAAGCAGGACGGGTCTGGGGCTGGTCTGTTACTGGGCAGGTGCTGGGCTGTGATGCCCTGTGACCCTCAGGGGCCGAAAAGGCCAGGTGTGGGACAGAGACAGCACGCAGAATGTTGTCCACCCAGAGCAGATGTTTTGCCTTGGGAGAGGAAAGGCCGGCACAAGGACCTGGCTCAGAGTCTCCTCCCCTTCTTCCCTCCCTCCCCTTGGCTGCATCTATCCCCTGTCCTTGAGGATCACCTCCCCAAGCCCACCTTCTCTGGCCTCCTGCTAAAAAACCACCACCCCAACCAAGTTGCCCCCATTTTAGTGATGAAGGAAAGGGGATTCAAGAGGTGAGCAACTCTGGGGTACCAGCCACCCAGGAGCCTGATGTTTGTGGAAACCAGGGTATATTGAGCAGGGTGTGAGCAGCTAAGCACAGGAAGTTCCAAGTGCTGGGATCACATAAGCGACCCATATCCCCCTTACATCGAAGTGACCTGGACTCCACCAGCCTCCACACTGGCTCCTGAAAGCAGCACTGTCAAATTAGTTCAGACACCATCCATCTTAGAAGTCAAGCCTCCCACTTCCTAAGGCCCCCTGATGTTCACTTCTCAACCCCAGAAGGAGCTTCTTCATGGCTCCATCCATTTATGCCAAGCTGCTATGAGCACACTGCCTTGACTGACCTCAGCCCAGGGGCCACAGCTCTAGGCTCTTCCCATGCAACTTCAGCAGGAGGCACAGGTGGGCCCCAGCTCACAGGGATTTGCAACTCACCTGAGCTTCCAGCCCACATCCCTGGAGCTAAGAAGGAACAACATTTCTCAGGATGGGCCATCCTAGAATCTCACCTTCCTACTCCCTTCTGACCCCCAGTGTCCAATTTATCATAGAATCTCGGCTCTCCCTCTTGGAAGCGGTCCCTTTCCTTCATACCCAAGCAGACCCTACAGTCTCCAAGGTGCACCTATTCCCACCTCTCTCGCACTGTGCCTTACTCTGTGCAAACAGCCAGGCACCTAAAGCACCCAATGTGAATCCTGCATGTCTCCCCCAATTCCTGCGGTGTTTCTTTGGACAGAACAGAGCCCACCATCCTGGCCCCTCACACCACTCTGCCTACCGTCCAGACCCCACACCTTCTCACCGAGAGACAGGGAATGGTCCCATGCCTCTGGACTCCCTCACCCTGGTTCCCTGGCCTTGTAACATTTGCTCTTCAAGGGCCTGTATCACACAGGAACCTGTTGCGGAGAAACACCTGCTGTCATGGCCACAGTTTGAAGCCATAACATCAGTGTCCAACCTCAAGTTTAGCAACAATGTGCTGGGAGGTCTCAGCCAGAAATGCTTTATGCAGAAATACCTGGATATAGACATACTGCTTCTCCTTTTCTTCCAAACAGAACGGTGCTGACCTCAACAGCTGTGCTTGAGATCCAGAAATAAGTATGTCTGAATGTTTGACGGGGCAGGCAGGTTATGCTGTGTCAGCTGGGCATGATTCACCAACACTTTCTCAGAGCCATGGAGAACGCTGCCCAGCATCAGGAGAATGTGATGACTCAAAAGGGACAGTAGTGCCTGCAAGGCAGGCTGCACATTACAATCCCCCAAGGATGGTTCTCATAAATTACTCATTCAGAAATGATCATTTTTTCAATTGTTTTTTAAAAATAACTATTTTTTATTATTAATTAAACTAATATTCACATTTGTACCAACCCCCAATCCTGGAGATGACCACACTTTTCCGAACTCTCCTTCTATGCTATCCTGGGTGGGTGCACAGGCGTCACCCTTTGTAAGACAGAAACTTCCAGGAAGACTTTCATTTGAATGAAGAACCTCTCCACCTCATGGAGCTGTGCCTGCCTCTCACTGCACAGCTTGGCCTCTTGTTTAAGACCTCCACCTCTCCCTTGAGGATGGAGCACCTCTCCTTCAACTGGAGGATCTCAGACAATGTCTCCACAGTTCTCCAGGCCTGGGTCTCCTCTACAATGCCCTCCCATCCCCCCCTTCTCCTTTCCTGCCCTGAGGTTTAATACAAAGTCTTCAAACCACTGGACTGTTTCATCTGCCACGGAATGGTGCCATTTTCTTCTGAGGAGGAGAACTGCCCCCAAAATGAATAATGCACAGATAGCAGGCCACATGGACATCAAGCTGAAGTAAATCCAGGGTGAGAAGGGACTCCAATGTCCCCTTGTCTGCAGAGTTGAAAGGCACCCATTCAGAGGACTTTGGGTTAGGCGGCTGTCCCTGTGGCTCTGTAGCTCAGTGATAGGTTGGAATGGAGGAATCACAGTTTGAAGACTCCCAGGTTTCCATGGATCCAGTGGACACATTGGTGCAAGGCTGAGCAGGTTTGGAGGTCTCATAATGAGAGACCAAGTGGCAAGCCCATTGTTTGGGTGCTCTATGCTCTGGGGGAAAGGAAGAATCCAAATCCAAGGTCGCATGGTGAACTCAATGTCTAGTTGCCGGCTTGGCCTAGCACAGAGCTGCATTGTTGGTGTCCAGGTCCAAGGGTACAGGGTGAGCCCACTCTCAAGGGGCCTGCTTGGCCTAGCACAGAGCTGAGTTGTTGGTCTTGATATCCAAGGGCACAAGGTGAGCCTGCTTACCAGGCACCAGCTTGGCCTATCAGATAGCTTGGCAGTTGCTCTCCAGGTCCAAGGGCACGTGGTGAGCCTACTGTCCAGTTGCCTGCTTGGCCAAGCAAAGAGCCGAGTTGTTGGTCTTGAGGTCCAAGGGCACATGGTGTGACTGCTGTCCAGGTGCCTACTTGGCTTGGTGTCGAGCTGCATTGTTGGTCTCCAGGTCCAAGGGCACATGGTGAGCCCGCTGTCAAGGTATCTGCTTGGCCTAGCCCAGGGCTCTGTTATTGGTTGCCAGGTCCAGGGGCACATGTTAACGCTGTTGTCCAGGTTCCTGTTTGGCCTAATTGAGAGCTGTGTTGTTGATCTCCAGGCCCAAAGGCACCTGGTGCCCCTGCTGTCCAGGTGCCTGCTTGGCCTAATAGAGAGCTGATTTCTTGGTCTCCAGGTCCAAGGGCACATGGTGAGCCCGCTGTCAATGTTTCTACTTGGCCCAGGATAGAGCTGAGTTGTTGGTTTCCAGGTCCAAGGGCGCATGATGAACCCATTCTCCAGGTGCCTGCTTGGCCAAGTGTAAAGCTGAGTTGTTGTTATTGACATCGAAGGACACATGTTGAGCCTGCTGTCTAGGTAGCCTCCTGGCCTAGTACAGAGCTGTGTTTTTGGTCTCCAGGTCCAAGGGTACATGGTGATCCCACTGTCAAAGTGTCTGCTTGGCCTATCCCAGGGTTCCTTTTTTGGGCTCCAGGTCCAAGGGCACATGGCAAGCCTGCTGTCCAGGTTCACGCTTGGCCTAATAGAGAGTTGGGTTGTTGTTCTCCAGTCCCAAGTGCACCTGGTAAACCTGCTGTCCAGGTACGTACTTGGCTTCATGAAGAGCTGCATTGGTCTCCAGTCCCAAGTGCACATGGTAAGCCTGATGTCCAGGTGCCTGCTTGGCCTAGTAAAGTGCTGAGTTGTTGGTCTCCAGGTCCATGGACACATGATAAGTTGGCTCCTCAGGTACCTGTTTGGCCTAGCAGAGAGCTGAGTTGTTGGTCTTCTGGTCCATGGGCACATGGTGATCCTACTGTCAAGTTGTCTGCTTGGCCTAGCCCAGGGCTCCTTTCTTGGTCTCCAGGTCCAAGGGCACATGGGGAGCCTGCTGTTCAGGTGCCTGCTAGGCCCAGGATAGAGGTGAGGTGTGGTTTCCAGATCCAAGGGCACGTGATAAGCCCACTCTCCAGGTGCCTGCCTGTCCTAGTAGAGAGCTGAGTTTTTGGACTCCAGTTCCAAGGGCATATGGTGATGGTGTTATTCAGGTGAATCCTTTTCCCAATACTGAGCTGGGATGCAGGACTCGTGGTTTCTTGACCCTTGGCAAGCCTGGTATTCTCTGGACTTACTTGCCTTGTGCTACACTGGAGTGGCCTGTTTGTGGTAGGACTCCTTGTGCACCCAGTGTCTGTGTGACTCATCTGCCCAGTAGTATCAAATTGGTTCAGAAGACTCCCAGTCTTTGGGTTCCTGGTTGGTGCTCTCCTATGGGGATTGACTTTCTGCTTCTTATACTTTGTTGGAGGGTTTGTGGTCTGTGGGCTCCTGGTCAGCCAGGTGTCTGGGGGGTTACTTTGTCCACTGCTGAGCTGGTTCAGCCAGCTCGTGGTCTCAGGATTTGTGGTCCAAGGACTTGCACTGTGTCCATTGATGTGGTGATTCCTTCTCCCAGTACTTACTTGTTTTGTAAAAGTCCCGCTCTCCCTGGTGTCTGTAGGCGTTCTAAACATTGTCGACATCAGGGACGGATGGACATTCAATTCATTCATGGTCCCTGTGCTGAGCTGGTTTGGAGGGCTCCAGAGTAGTAATGTGCCCAGTGCTCCCTCAGGATGTGGACTCAGCTTTCCTGTGCTGAGCCCTGTTGTGAATCCAGAGGTGTGGGAACCAGCTGGCTGAGAATCCATGGTGATCTGATTTCCAGTGTCCCACTCCCATGTGCCAAATGAGATGTGTTCCTGAGCAGCTGGGCCATCCTCATAGTGGGAAGGGTCCAGGAGTCGCCGGATGAAGGTTTGAAGACCTCAGGACCACACAGGGGTGCAAAGGTAGGTGCAAACATGAAGGTGGACTGCAGAGTGTTGGTGAGAGGCCCAGGGCAGAAGGAGTGGGCAGAGGGCTTGCCATGGGCAGGGCAGAGAAAAGGTCAGAGAATCCTAGGAATACCAGGAAGAGCTGTAGCTGAAGCACCATCTCTCTCCTCTATGCAGCCTTGGCTTTTGCCAAGCTTTTATTTTATTTTTTTAAAGATTTTATTTATTTATTTGACAGAGAGAGACACAGCGAGAGAGGGAACACAAGCAGGGGGAATGGGAGAGGGAGAAGCAGGCTTCCCGCCGAGCAGAGAGCCCGATGTGGGGCTCGACCCCAGGATGCTGGGATCATGACCTGAGCCGAAGGCAGACGCTTAATGACTGAGTCACCCAGGCGCCCCTGTTGCCAAGCTTTTAAAACAGCTCTGGGGCATGAGAATTCCTTCTTGTGATGTCACCACCATGCCCTGGCCAATCACCAGGGTGCTGTCACGTTGGCTTCCTTCGGGTGGCCAATCACCATGCAGTTTGGCTGGCCAATGACTGACGGCTATCTCAGTGACCTTCCTGACATCATTGCCTAGAAACCTTGTTTTAAAGGAAAATAGATAAGCTTTCCTTCAAGATGAAAAATTCGTATTTGGGATGAATTCATAGTGAAGGTCATGGTGAGGCTGAAAGACTCAAGGGTAGAAGGCTAAATGTGTCACACAGAGTCACCTTTCCCTAACACGCTGACACCAATGTTAGTGAAGACATGGGACATTAGACCCCATGACACATCACTGTTGTGGGGTAAGGGGGACAACATGGCACTAGGGAAATCCTACTGTCAAGTCACCCAAAAAGCTGAAATAGAAGTTTAGAGAATGGTAGGCGTTATGTTTGGTACACCCTCTCACAATACACCTAAACCTCGAAAGGATGAAGGTGTATCACAATTCATTACCTGCTTGTCAAACAGCATTCAGCTCTCCTAGAAGGGCGACAACAAAATGCAGCCTATCACCAGGTTCACAGTCCTCGTGTCCTGCGTCCAATCAGAAAGTTATGGGCGAAATCCTCCCTCAAATCCAACTACATACTTATCAAATCATTCAGAACACCCAAGAAATGAATCAGAGATCTGAGAAAACAAATGATACAAGTCTACAAGTAGATAAGTCACCACCATTTAGAAGGTAGGAGGTGTGTAGACATGAATCTGGTGTGACATAGCTGAGGATACAGGGGAGGAGAGGGGGCTTGCTTGAGGAGGCTACTGCAAAGTAGTATAAGCATTAGTTTGCAAAATCAGAACTTTTGAAAGTCTGGATAAAGAAAATGAGGTATATACATACAATCATTACTCAGCCACCAAAAAGAATGGCATCTTGCCCTTAGCAAAAATGTGGATAGAACTAGAGGGTATTATGCTAAGTGAAATAAATCAAAGACAAATATCATATGATTTCTCTCATATGTGCAATTTAAGAAACAAGTGATGACAATAGAGGAAGGGAAGAGCAAATAAAATAAGATGAAAACAGAGAGGGATGCAAAACATAAGAGACTCTTAATTGTAGGGATCAAACTGAGGGTTGCTGGAGGGGAGGTGGCTGGGACATTAGTTGATTGGTTGATGGGCATTAAGGATGGTATTTGATGGAATGAGCAGTGGGTGTTCTATGCAACTGATGCATCCCTAAATTTACCCTCTGAAACTAAAAAAAAAAAAAAAAAATGCAATGTGTTCCTGAACCTTCTGTATTTGTTCCCACCTGGCACAGAGCAAGCTTCCACTGAGTACTTGTTGAAAGAATGAGCTCAGATGGAGCTGTCTCCTCCCAGAGCAGATACATAGGATCTGGAACTTAGGGGAGAGAAGAGTGAAGAGCAGAGAGGTGTTCCTGTTATGGGATGAACATGTCACGGGGATGAAAGGCACAGCATAGGGAATATGGTCAATGATATTTTAATTGTATCTCTGGTGATGGACGTAACTACACTTGTGGTGAGTGTAGCATAAGGCAAAAACTTGCCCAATCACTATGATGTCCACCTGAAGCTAACATGATATTTCGTGTCAACTATGCTTCAATTTAAAAAAAAAAATGAGTCTGAAAGTATATATATAAAACAGAATTGAGTTTGTCTGGGAGTGACAGAAACCCAAATGCAATCCAGCTGGAATTAGCCTCACTCAGCCTGTCTAAGGGCTGAAGGTAACTCTGGTCTCTTGGGGACACTCCTCTCTCCACTTCTGCATAACTTACTTCCAGTTCCCTTCTTTGCTGATTTCTGCTTCAGCTTCCTTTGCCAGCTTTTTCCTGTGTGCCCCTTTGCTTGGAGTTCATGCTCTTCTCCTCAGGATCCTCATGGGGAGGACCATCTATCCCCTGGCTTCAGAGAGCACCTCTCTGGAGGCCCTTGAGGATTCTTTTGTGGGTAAGTGTATAAAGTGCATTCCATGGATAGGATCAATAACTGGCTATGTGTGGATTTTAGTTTTGATCCATGAGTGTACAGCATGGAAGAGCCTTGCCTCTGGAGCTATAATCACTAAAGGCTGACCTGTTTCTTGAGGATAAAGCTCATTCCCTGTTTCAATCTTATGTGCCTCTAATTCATAAATATGTACCGGGGTGACGTATCCTATCTCTGTGGTATATTTATGAACTCTGTAATTCCTAGCTTTCCTACCAAGTTTGTTTTGTGCTCTCCCACAGTGGTGCTGCTGGAACACGATTGGGCTGCTAAGGCAAAGAAGCATTTCTAACTTGTAGTATCAGAGACAGCAAGCTTTGAAGGGGTTGGGACGATGTGGTGATCTTTGTGTGACCTCACGAAGCACATGAAAACCCACGTTCTGAGTCTTGTGCATCTTCTTCCAAGTGGAATTTCTCCCGCATGTTGGCTTCCTGGACCAAGTCCTGAGCCAGCTGCTGCCAAGGAGGAGAAAGACCAGGATCTGCAGGTACTTCCAGGTGCTTCATTGGCATAGGGGAGTGGGGGTACCAGGGTGTGGACTGCGACCCTGGGTGTGCGGGCATAGTGCGGGACCTGGGTGTGCAGGCAGGGACTCCAGGCTGGGCAAGCAGGGAGGTGGTTGTTAGGCTGAAAGGTAGCCCTCATTCATTCACCTCTGGATGGATACCTGGGTTGTTTCCATACCTTGGCTATTGGGAGTCCTGCTACAAGAAATGTAGAGGTGCTTTAGCTTCACACCGAGGGCACCCAGGCTGTTGAGCTGAAGCTGAATTGGGTACGACTGACGTCACAGGGCTCTCTGTGCAGAGGGTGGCTGGAGTGGAGTTGGATCGGGAGCTGAGTTTTTCTGGGGTGCTCTGCACAGGGGGTACCCTGGTAAAACAGCTGCAGCTGAGGTGGGTGTGGGCTGGAGTGTCCCAGTGCTCTCTGCAGGGAAGGCACTTTGGGATGGTAGCTATAGCAGAAGTGAATTCAGGATTGGGGGGCTTCTCTGTGCACAGGATCTCCTAGAAAGATGGCTGAAGCTCAGTGGGCGAAAGCTGGGGTGTCCCGTGGTCTTCAGCCCTACGAGAGTCTCGACAGCATTTGGGCTGGGTGGTCCTGGGCTTTCCACATAGGGGGCTCCTTGGCAGGGCTCCTGGAGCTGAAGCAGTAGTGACCCGGGAGGTCCCGTAGCCCTCCTTGCAGGGGTGCCCTAGGAAGCCGAGTCGTGTAGGCCTGGAGTGTTCTGGGGTGCCGAGCACCTGTGTCCCCTCAGTGTGAGGTCTCGCGCTGTGTTGAATGCTGACCAGCGTGTCCCAGTGTGTGCCAGCTGGGTTTGCCTTGTTGGCACAGCTGGGTCTAGAGTGCGCCGGGGACCCAGGGCTCAGCAAGGTAGTACCCTGGCTGGGGTGCTCAGACCCTGCTTCTGTCCATGTTCTCAAGGTGGAGTGGAATGTGACCATGGTGTTTGCCAGGACCTTGGCAGAGAAAGACATCCAGCACTCTCCCTCCCCATTTCCGGGAGCTTTTGGGGTGGATCTTTTACATTCTAGTTGCTCATTAAAATGCAGCTTCATTTCTGTGCCCCAGGCAGACAAATCAGCTTAGGGGCCCCAGAGCTATCTCTCCCCACTGCAGTTGGCAGGCTGCTAGGCTGGGGTCTTCTGCTACGATGTCTCTGTTTCTCTCCTGTTGTGCAGAAGCTGTTCCGACTGCCCTCAGTTGTTCTTCGGGAGGATCTGCTCTATACATAGGTGGAGATTGGTGTATCTGGAGGAGGTGAGTTCAGTTCTCACCTTAGGTCAACTGAGTTAGGTCCCCAACTTGGACTCCTATCTTTGTAAACTTGCTCGAGTTATTTCACTTCTCAGTGGCTCCATTTCCTGACTGTAGAATAGAATTTTTTTTCTTTCAGGATCCAATAGCCTTACTTGTCTAAGTTGCCTGGCACTCTGTAGGTAGTCATTAAATGTTTCTCCTTCCTCTCGTCCGACGGTGCTTTCCAAAACCAATGTCCCTTGAGTTGGCAGACAAAATGCACCTCCCACCCTCAATGTCTGAAATTTCTGAGCAGTGCTGGGAAGAACCACCCTGCTCCTGGGCTTCGCACCTCACAGGTCACTCTGGCAACTTGCCTGCCACTTGCTTGTTTTCTCTCCACCTACTCAGCTGAGAGGTGAAAGGGCCTGGCTCAAGCCTCCTCCATAAATCCTCCTCCTTGGGGGGAAGTTAACCTCAGAATCCATCAAGTTTCATGAATACCTTAGCAGCCAAGGGAAATACTGAGCCACTGGACAGTCTTCCCAGGGGTCTTAGATATCCATTGCTAATGGTTGGAATTTGCAGAAAATTTCCGTGCAGGGCCTAGGAGCGTCTCAGTGGTTGAGTAGTGCAGTTTTAACAAAGCTATAACTGTGGATTATGAGCATCACATCCTGAGGAAAGTTTCTATCAATCATTTAGCAGGAGTCAAACATGAAATGGAAAGAGTGGAAGGTTATAATCGTTGCTGAGTGCCCTGAGTGCAAGCTTCAATCAGGCAATTGATATAGGACCTTTCTGTGAACCTGGTAATAATTCCAAACTGCCCATGCTCTTGTTTATCCCTATTTTGCAGATGAGAAAAGTGGCATTGGTTGGACTTACCTTAACATGTCGGGGTGTTTCAGCTTGGTGCAGGAAAGGAGGCTATGGATCTTGATGGGCCTGGGTTCAGCTCACAACCCCATCTCCTCCCAGCTGTGTGACATTTAGTACATTCCTGAACCTCAGTGCCCACCTCATTAATGTGTTTGAAGATTGAAATGACATAGCAAACTTAAAACCTTTAGAAGGCTTTCTAGCACACAGTAAGCACTCAAGAAATACTGTCTGTTCTT
>NC_058420.1:704707-727210 GCF_002201575.2 Neomonachus schauinslandi
TAAACCCTGCTTGTTAACTTAAGGATTCAAAATGAACTGCCAGGGGTCCTGGAGGGTCAGGAACCAGCTCAGGACCCAAGGAGAAACCCTGGCCCCAGCAAGTAGCATTTTCTCTCTTCCTTCTTTCCTATGTGAAAGTCAGGCTGTGACTTGCCTGGACAGTGATTAAAACCAGGCCTTCAGGGCGGGGACCGCCCACAGCTTTTGATGACTACAGAAAATCCTCCCAACCCCTTGTCCCCCCCAGAGGGACATCATCATCCCCCCACCCCCACCCCCAGCCAGAGACCTGGGGTCTGGAGCTGGAGGGTCTGCAATAAGCCGAACAAGGGTGCACTTTGCACCTGGAGTGGGATAGTTGTTTGGAATATGTTTCAATCACACTCCTCTAGACCTGTGTGCAAATGCAACATTGTACCAATGAAAGGGCACAACTTGTTTTCACAGCAAAGGAGCACGACGCTCGGACACAGTTTTCGCTTTATAGTAGATCATCCTGTGAAGATGATAAAATGAACTCTGTTGGGGTTTTCATTTTATTCTTAATGTATTCCAGGTTGCTCTCAGATCCTAAACTGGGAGACCAGTGACGGAGATGACCACAAAGCTATTTGGGGGACAAGGCCACTTACCACCTTGGAAAGCCCTGAGGTAGGGACTTGAATCCTGGGGCCGCCAGCCATCCATGCTTCCTTTCCCCTCCCCAGAGTTATTGAGGGTCCAGATGAGTGTTTTCTGCTGGAGCTTCTGGGCTGTAGCATTGTTGATTTCTTCTCTGTTACCCTTATGTTTCTCTCCTTGATAACCTTTTGAAAACATTGAAAGTATGAGACTGATGATGACTAAAGGGAGTATAAATAAAATGCTTCTTACTGTTGTCTCCCAAGTGGATGATGTGTAATGCCAAACTGACAAAAAACAGAAGCCTAGAATGTTTAAAGAAAATTATTGAAGTTTAAAATATTAAAAGTAGAAATGTGCATATGCTTAAAATGTAAAGCAATCATATATAAACATAAGTATATTCAATAGGTAATGTATAATAACTATTATGCCATCATTTTGTAACTTGTAGATGTAACCTAATTCATGTTGTTGTGACTTAGATTTTGAGACCAAGGAAGTGTGCATGTCCCTTAATGAGAAGGAACATTTGTGCATGCACTGCAGTTTATTTATTCTGGAGGCTTTTGGATGCCCCTCTTGGCCCTGAGATCTGGATGATGTGTGTCCTTACCTAACAGGGTGTCTCCGGGTCATTTCCCACTGACAGGTCTGGTATAAGCGTCTCTTTCTCTCTTCAGTACATTGAAGATCAATTTCCAAGGAAGTGTAGCTCTGTTTGCAAGGAAGTCGAGTCTTACCGGGTTTTGTATTTGAAGGGATCTTTACTCCAGGTCGTGGAATAACTGCATTAGGACATAAGACAGGTAAGGAAAGAAGAAACAGATCTTTCCTCTTCTTCTCTAGGCCGTGAGAAACAGCAGTGAGATCGCTACGTTCTGCTGTGGAAGCCCATTAGGCAGTGAGCTGCTGTGACAGGCAGGGCCCATGCTGAGCCTCCAGGACTGTCCCCCTCCAGGTGTCCCCACCGCACCTGGTGGGGGTGCGGT
Source organism: Neomonachus schauinslandi (assembly GCF_002201575.2). Lineage (NCBI taxonomy): Eukaryota > Metazoa > Chordata > Mammalia > Carnivora > Phocidae > Neomonachus > Neomonachus schauinslandi. The sequence goes on from NC_058420.1 coordinate 706,321, forward strand.
GAGGGCTGGAGACTTGGGCTGATTCTCCCCTCAGTGGTGTTAACAGGGCTGACAGCAACAGGAGTAGTCAATCCCTGATGTCAGCATTGGTGGCTAAGGCAACAAGCCTTTCCCTCACCGAAAAAACAAAACAAAACACAAAACACAATTAAAATCTCAACAAGAAAAGTTTCCACAGGAAAATGGAAATTTCATACTGCATACCCTTGTATGGTGGTGAGGGCCCAGCTAGAGAAGGGAGCCCTTGGGTGGGACATGGGTCCCAAAAGTCTTGACTGGGGAGCATGAATATAAAGGGAGACATTTCCCTACGAATGATTTCTGAGGATGTATCGATCCTTCCACAGACTGAGCCTTTTCTCTCTGCCCAGCACAGTGGTGACTGTGTCATATACATTACCCATTTAATACAGCATGCCTCCGGGGCAGTGTTTTTATTATCCCCCATGTAAAAGGAGAGGCAACGGAGGCTTAGTTTAAGTCCCTGTGGCAGTTAGATCTTCAAACAATAGGTAATTTTATGAGAAGAAGCCTACAGGGTGCTCAGTGTGTGAAGACCACGGAGTTGGGAGGGCACTCCCCCAGTCATTGTCTGATGTTAAGCTCTGGATCCAAGAAGGGAGTGATTGCCAAAATAAGGCCTTGGGCCCTTTTATCATCACTGAAGAGGATGCTTTGCCACTCTGGGGCAAATCGTCCTGTGATTTTAATATAAAAACAGCTTTCTAGAAATAGCCTGCTTCCTCCAAGGGTGAAATAGTCTTTGATACTGATTTCATTTTCAAAACCTTTAAATGTGAGATTTACTCCAGAGGCTGATAAATAAAGCAATAGAGCCAAGGGAATTGGTGAGCCTGGCTCCTGTGGGCCTCCCAAGGACTAGTTCTGTGAGCTGCCAGGACCCCGGCGGGGACCAGGAGACCTGGCTAGGCAAACTCTCTGGAGGAGGACCCCTCACACCTTCGGGCAAGCATCTGTGATTGCAGGCATGACAAATACCTTGGAACCTAATGCTTATTACTTGTTCGCCGCATAGTTTAGTTATATATAAACGTTTATGACTCTAAATCAAGAGAAACTCTTTTGAGCAAAATGGGTTGTACGCTAAAATAAAACCATGTGTAATCTAAAGGGCTATATTTCTTTGAATAAGAAATTTTAAAACTTCAGTTTACATGATAATATCGAACGACTTCAAACCATTCTTATGACATTAACGTTCTAAGAGTAGTATCCAATATTGTATTTCCTCCCATACGGCCTTTCATTATATTTTGTTTGTGGTCGCTTTTGAATATACCCAAGAAGCAGGATAATGATTCACTGAACTGGGGTTCGGAGATTAAGTGTCAACCTTTGCCAATCTCATTTATTCAGCACCCACCCCCCATTTTTTTTTTTTTTCTGGAGTCTTTGAAACCAAATCTCAGAAATCATGATAACTTCTGTGTCAAATACGGTTCTGAAAATATACACTTTACAAGGACCCTGTAGGAAAAGCAAAGGAAATGTCTTGCCAGCAAGACAGGATTGAGAAGCCAGAAAGAGGGATGGAATGTCCTGTCTCTGGCTGTTTGCCTAAGGCAGCTCCAGGAAGGGAAAGGGCTTTCACATGCTCTCATTTACCCACAGGCATTGTAAAAAAGTGCTTTGCATTTCAGGGCAGAGAAACCCAGGTTCCCTTGGTGAGCAATGCCCAGCTGGAAGCAGCTGCCTGAGAAGGGCTGGAAGCCTGGTGTGAGGCAGCGGATCCCTGGCTCTGGGGAAGGTTCTTCCTTGTCATCAGCTGTAAACAGATAAGATTGGAGCCAACCCACCCACCAGACCTCCAGTGGAGCTTCTGACTCCCTTTGAGCTGACACAACGTGTGTGGGAAGTGGGACACCCTGTCCCAGGACTGAAGACCACCCCACCTCTGTGTCCTCAGTACTTCAAACAAGCTCTGGGGGAAATGTTCTGCAACAAATCAGGTGTAAAGGAATGCTCTGAGAGTGCGAAAGCAGTAGTTTTCAATGTGTACTGCCTATTGGGGTCTGAGGGGAAGCTCTGAATCCCTCCTAAAGCCACACCTCAAGGCCCCCTGCTCAGAATCCCTGGGCAGAGCCCAGCATCAGGATTGTTTACGCTGCTCAGGGGACTCCAGTATTTAGCCAGGACTGTGATTCTGCGGTCTGTGTTCTAGGTGGCTCTGTGCCCCCAGTGCTGGGAGTGCTCCTTTCTTGTCCTTGCATCCCTACCTTGTGGCCCAGGGCCTGATGTATGGTACCACACAATCTGGTGGTGTTCTTATGAATAGAGGAATAAATGGATTATCACACCTACACCCATTTTTCAGTGAGGAAATTGAGACATGCGAAGTTAAGAATCTGGCCTGGGGATGTGTGACTATTGGCTGTGTGGAGGCTTGAACCCAGGCTCATCTGATCTACACTCTGGTTTGATTCAAGTTGCTTTATTTTATTGTTTAATGTGGACCAGGCATACTATTCTCACGGAGTCACACAGACTGTTCTATTTTATTGGCATCCATTCTTATGACATAGACATTAATTTCTCCATTTTGTAGGTGAGAAAAGTGAGGTTTCAAGAGTTGAGGGCTTGGACAGTGTGCCTCACAGCCTTGGCCCAGGCAGCGAAAGCTGAGCTACCCCTCGGAACCATGACAGTGTGCTGCGGACCCCTGCTGGGGGCTCAGGGCTTCTGCGTGGGCACAGTGGAAAAGACTGGGTGGAGAGTCACTGCCCCAGTTCTGCAGGTAAGACAGGGCTTTCTAGAGCAGGAAGTATTGATTTACCCCTACAGGGCAGTTACAGGGCAGTTACAGGATGTGGGCTCTGGGGGGCAGTGTTGAGAGCACTGCCCGCTAGAGGGAGGGAGGTCTTGTGGGAATGAGAAGCAGGACCACCAGGGTCCTTATGAGGGGTGGAAGGGCACGAGGAGGAGCCGTGGGTGGAGCCAGGTGATGCAGGAGGAACTAGGGCATAGAAAGGCCGGACCCTGGGGAAGCTCTTGGATGCTTATGCGGGAAGTCATGAAGACCCCAGTAGGGATCAGGTGGGGATTAAGAGAAAAGAATAAACTCTAAACAGATTTAACGACGAGTATCATTTTTCTCTAATTTTGGAAGATGTATTCTGATGTTAGGGTTAGGGTGGCCGGTGCCGCCGGCGGCAAAGAATTGCACAAAGAGGGGCACCTGGGTGGCTGAGTCATTAAGTGTCTGCCTTCGGCTCAGGTCATGATTCCAGGGTCCTGGGATGGAGCCCGCTTTGGGCTCCCTGCTCAGCGGGAAGCCTGCTTCCCCCTCTCCCACTCCCCCTGCTTGTGTTCCTGCTCTCACTATCTCACTCTCTGTCAAATAAAAAAATAAAATATTTTTAAAAAATTAAAAATAAATAAGAATAAATTTAAAAAAAGGAATTGCACAAAGAGTAGAGCCACAAGCAGGACAGAGTGGGTTCACTCTCCCAGGGAAGAGAGGGGCCAGACACCAAGAGACATGTGAGCCCCGAGTTTCTGTCAGGCTGGGCCTTTTGAGGGGTGTTGAAGGTCCTGAGAGGGTTGCAGCCGCGCCCATGGGCGTGAGGGGAGGGGCTGATTCTTGGCCAGGTAGAGCAGCAGGTGACAGGTTTTCGAGGTGCTCTGACCTGGATGTGGGGTATGGTCAGGCTAGAGAAGAATGTGTTTTGTAGTTGGGGGTCTCCTTTCAGCATGTAGGGCACTGTGACCTAGAAGAACAGACAGGGCGAACTGCAGACACTCGTGAGGGTCACCGATTATCAACGCAGTGAAAAGACAACATACTGAATGGGAGAAAATATTTGCAAACTGCCTAACTGATAAAGGCTTAATATCCAAATTATTAGAGACTCATACAACTCAATAACACAAAAACAAATAGAAGTTACAAAATTGCCAGAGTTCAGAATAGACATTTTTCCAAAGAAAACACGCAGATGGCGAACAAATACGTAAAGAGAGGTTCAACACCATGTGTCACCAGGGAAATGCAAATCAAAACCCAAAGAGATGGCACCTGACACCCGTCAGAAATGCTAGTGGTAAAAAGACCAGAAATAACACGGGTCGACCAAAATGTGGAGGAAAGCTCTGTTGTTGGGATTGTCCATGGGTGCAGCCACTATGGAAAATGGTATCAAGTTTTCTCAAAAAATTCAATGTGAGGGGCTCCTGGCTGGCTCAGTCAGAAGAGTGTGTGACTCTTGATTGCGGGTCGTGAGTTCGAGACTCACGTTGGGAATACAGATTACTTCAGGGAAACTAATTTCAAAATAGGATAACCATATCATCCAACAATTCCCCTCCTAGGTGTTAAAATCAAGGAAACTGAAATCGCTAACTCATAAAGATACGTGCGCACCTGCATTCATTGCCACATAATCATAACAGCCAAGGGGATGTACTAAGTGAAATAAATCAGAAAGAGAAAGACAAATACCAGGAGTTGACATATATGTGGAATCTAAAGCAAACCAGAAAACAAAAAACACAGTAACTCGAACTCATAGATACAGAGAACATATACATGATTTGTCAAGGTGAGGGGCAAGAAGTGGATAAAATAGGTAAGAAGGTAGAAACTAACAAAAAAAGGGAATATTAGGGCACCTGGTTGGCTCAGTCAGTTGGGCGGCTGCCTTCAGGTCAGGTCATGACCTCAGGGTGCTGAGATGGAGCCCCACATCGGGCTCACCAGGGAGTCTGTTTCTGCCTCTCCCTCTGCCCCTCTCGCCCCTGCCTCTATGTGTGCTCCCGCTCTCTTTCTCTCAAAGAAATAGATAAAATTTTTAAGAAGGAAAGTGTATGTCAAGAGGGAAATTGGAGAGCATATAGGACATCAATATATTACCTTCTAGCTTCCTATAGTTCAAGTACCTTAGTGAATTTATTCCATTCCATTCCATTCTCTGACCTACCAGAATTCCTCATTATGATGTGGTTGGATTTTTTGAGATGAGTTGTCTATTTCCGTAACTATTTCAGATCAATAAGTACAGAGTATTTACCTTCCTAGGTGTGTGAGTCTTTGGATATTTTTATAGGCTTTTGAAGTATAATTATGTAACCAAAACTTCCATAGATCTAAGTGTATAATTTCAAGACTCTTGATATATGTGCATACCAGTAAAACAATCACTGTAATGAAGGTGATGTACATATATCCATCACCCTAAAATGATTTTCCCCCTTGTTTTATAGTCCAGGATTAGCTTGATGTGTAATTTCTGTTGGTCCCTGCAGAGTCACTCTTTCCTCAGGGGGAAGTTTTTCTATAGGATGAAAGAATTGCTTGACTTCATTGCTCTGTATTGATAGGAGCTCATAATAGAAGTTGATCTAAAGATAAATTTTGTGGGCGACTGAGTGGCTCAGTTGGTTGAGTGTCTGACTCTTGATTTTGGCTCATATCACGAACTTAGGCTTGTGAGATTGAGCCTTGCATTGGATTCCATGCTGAGCATGGAGCCTACTTGGGATTCTCGCCCACCCCACCCTTCCCCCATGCCCCCACTCATGGTCACTCTCTATCTCTCTCAAAAGAAAAAAAAAAAGAAAGAAAAGAAAAAAATTTGAAAATTAGCCATTTAGAAAGTTCCGAGGCCTTTCCTGAAGGAGAGACGATACACTGACAGCTTAGAGAACCTAGCCCTTCTGTGTTGGCCAAAGCCTGAGTGGCAGGGCTGGAATATGTTGTGAGAGTGGTAGAGCAAAGGGACAAAAGAAAGATATGGATTGGACTGAATTCATTGATAGGAATATGCTCAGTTGGGAGTTGGTATTTAAAGGACGACCCTGACTACTTGCATATGGTGTTGATATTCTGGATGCGATATTGGGTCAATAAGGGCCAAATGTTGGGATTTCCTTGGCTATACCGTTGAGGAAGGCAGGAAGAAGTCAGGAAGCATAAGAATCAGGCATGTTGAAACAGTTCTGTGATGTGCCGTGTGCTCAGCCATCCCTAATCGTGCTTGCTGAAAGACTCAGCCATCCCTAATCGTGCTTGCTGAAAGACACAGCCATCCATGCACTACCTTCATCAACACACTTACAGAGGCATGGGTACGGGAGGTACCAGTGTCCTCGAGGAGCTCTGGGGGAGTTGTCCTACACTGCAGGAGAAGATGGGAGGTGAGGAGTGGCAGGAAGGATGCTTCAACCAGCAGAGTCAAGGTGTGTGCAGTCACCCAGGAGCCACGGAGCCAGAATGGTAACCAGAGGACGGGAACCTCAAGGGTGTGTGCTGTTGGACAGTTGATCAGGTCTGTCCAGATTGAAATTGTTGGGCAATGTAGCAGAAAAAATAAATATCTAGATTGAGTAGTTACTATAGTGAAGAGTCATGGTCTCTTCCCCAGCTATAAGCCCTAAGCCAGTGTGGGCCTCTGAGCCCCTAGAGTGAGGGAGAGACTGGAGCCCTTTGGGAAATGACCCTTCCACCTTCTCCATGTGTGCCATGCATCTCATCTCCCACCCCCAACTTTCCCCAAATGTCCCCCAAGACACAGATATTCACTGGTGGGACCAACTCTGGAAAAAAGGGAAACACTACCTTTTCTGGGAACTTTTATAGAATGATTCCGAACGTATGTTGATGCCCAAAGACCAGGACTGTTACATGACCAGCCCAACAGTTGGAGTAGGGGCTTTGGAAGGTGTGGAAATAGAAGAAGCCTTGTCCTACATTTAACAGTTTGTTCACTGAGACCAGAGAGTCATCCTGTGCTCATTTCCCCAGGTCAAGAATGTGGAATGGAAATACTCATATTAGCACTGGTGCAATTCCCACTTTGGTTTCTGAACCTTGGTCTGATGTTTATTAGGAAAGAGGAGACCACAGAGAGGCCTTTGGAACCATGCCCTTCCTCAGACTAAATCAGAGGCCATGCAGCATCCTTGGAGGGATGGGAGAGATTAGTAGGATTGTGAAGCTCTGCAGAGAGGCAGGGTGGGTTATTCCAACCATTGTTCATTTTACTAGGCTGGTCTACTGTGGATACCAGATGGGTCACGGAGACTCACCCTGACTTTCACAAACTTCATGAGATGAAGACACAACTGCATCTGTGATTCTGTCTCTGGATTGCCCTGTGGAGGCAAACTGCCAGGTGGAACTCTGCAGCCCACTGGGAACAAACCTTTTGCCCTGAGGTACTGCTTCTGAAGGAAGGTCTATGACCAGCAAAGTCAACAATACAAGCTTAGAGCCACATTAAATCATCACTGATGAAAGCAGGCTAGACAACTGTCAAGATGGGCCATCTCTTAAGAAAGGAGATTTGGTAAATATACTGAAAAATATCCTAGCCACAAAAGACAGCAGACACACAGACGTACTGAGCTGGTGAGTGGCTGAGGGGAGAATTGCCTGCATCACCTGTTGGTTTTAAATTATCGAGTACCTGGGCAGCCACGCACCCCAGTCACTATTTTGTCTATAACCTGCCTCATCGATTGAAGTGAATTCTCTTTCTTACCCCAACAGAGCTGAACTTGATTGGACATTCGGAAGCGGTCACTGAAAGGAAGTAGAAGACCCATGGCAATGATCCATGAGCAAAACTTCTCTGCTACCCCGGGACACCCATTCTCCTGTTGGCCACACAGCTTCTGCAGCAGAGCTCACTCTGCAGATGAAAATGGTCCTTAGGAGGTCGCACTGGCAGGTCCCTTGGCTCAGAAGTCTCCCAGAGGAGCGAGGTCTGGTAAGCACAGCCAGTGGGCATCACCATTGCCGAGGCTACTGATGTGTGCACAAAGCAACACGGAGGGGCACAGAGAAAACTCTGTGGTCCAAGGCCTGGGATACCACATGGAAAAGGGCAGCCTTGGTTTGCTCTCCCATCCCCCCAAATACCTCCTGCCTCCCTGGGGGATGGGCCAGGTGATGGGCTGTACATCTTCCTTCTGAAGAAGCACCCAGCCTTTGGATTTCATGGGTGACCTTCCTTCTCTTTTTGTTTACGTGCTGACGGTGCTCTGAGGGAGCCCTTAGCAAACACCATTTGGGCAAAGAAAGGTCAGAGACTGACAATCACAGTTGGCCATGGGGAGGGGCAGGAAATGAGACACTGAGAAGAGGTGAGAGCTGGCCAGCAAATGTGTTACCCTGAGGAAGAGCATGCTAGAGAGAAACACAGGTTTCTCACCTGCTCCTCAGAACCATAGCCCTAGGGTAGGTGCAAATTTCTGTTTCCTACGATTTCCTTAGTAGAGACAAGAGAAAAAGACATAATGAGATAAGAACACAGACCAAGGACCCCAGAGGACCTGGGTCCACCAAGTTCTCACATAGGATGTGAGGAATAGTTCACATAGTGCAAACCTCTAAATGGACTATCATAGACTCATAAAAATTATGTCAGTAAGCATGTATAATAGCAGGGAAAATTGAAAACATAAGAAAATGAATATATAGTGAAAAAAGAGAAGTACTTCTTTTTTTAAGTAAACAATTTTTTTGGTAGGCTGCATGCCCAAAGCAGGGTTTGAACTAACAACCTTGAGATCAAACCTGAGGTGAGATCAAGAGTCAGACACTTAACCAACTGAGCCACTCAGGTCCACCACCCTTTTTCTAAGGTGTTAAGTAAAATCTCTCTCTCCCTTTTTTTTTTTTAAAGGAAACTCTACACCTAACATGGGGCTGAACTCAGGACCCCAAGATCAAGAGTCACATGCTCTACAGACTGAGCCAACCAGTCCCCCTTACTAGTGGGACTTTTGTTGAGTAGTTCAACCAAGAGAACTATAATGCTATAATCCACATGAGAAAGGCAGGTGACTTTTCTTGTATATAAGGAATCTAAGGGAACTTGCTCACTATATTTGGGGCCAACAGTGTAAAGACGCCCTATACTCTAAATCCCTGGGTCTCCCATCGTACAACACAGCTTTCCCTTCCTTGTAATACCATGAACCCGGTCGGCACCCACCGAACACAATCATTGACTTCGTGTTCAGAAACGCAAGGCCCCACTTTCACGCTGGGTCGTGGCAGTCTAACCAACCCAGATGGCCTTGAGCTGATTGTCTTTAGCTCTACAACAAGCAGAGCTCCGGCTATGCCGGGTACCACTAGTAGGGGAAAGGGAGCTGCCGGCCCAATGCGGCTCCAGACTCGTGAGGTTGCATATGCTTTCGCACCTGGGCAACTGGTGCACAGGGCAGAGGTGGGGCAGCAGTGCCCCCTGTCATCCAGGAGGCCAGGGGGAGGCCGCAGAGGTAGGCAGCGGAAGGACTGTCTGACTGCACTGTGGTCACCGTGCTGCTCCGGACTTCCTGCTGAGGCACCGTGCTCCCCACGTGGATGTAATTCTGTGTAAGGACACAAAGTTGTTGTGCAGACAGGACCTCTGTCTCATTGCATACTGCAGGGAGGGATCCTTTTACTTGATGTATAAAGAGAGACCCCAGTGAGCAGTGCTTAAGCGTAACTGCAGAACGTATTAAAAGCTCCCTTTTCTCCAGAATGGGGTCCATTCCCCTGAAAATGAAAGGACTATTTTCAGGCCACTGCAACTCTGGCAAACAGACAATCCCACTTCCGGTGGGTGCAGGGCACGTGGACACTGAGCGGGTGACAGAAGGGAGGCAGCCGTTCTCCTATCCAATCCACGCCTCCAGGCACATCCTTGAGAGGGAGGAAGGCCAGTATTTCCCCTCTCTCTCATCCACAGTGGCGCAGGTGTCAAAGGATAACCTTCTCCAGCATGGTTAGCAACGTCCTACAGCATCTGCTAACCGTCAGGAACTGGTTTCAGTCTTGAGCTGCATGAATTTCACCACCTGAAAGGTGTGGCTGTGACATACTTAGAAAAACTACCCTTAGGGCCACAGCTTATTTGGATACTATGCCAAGCAAGGGGATAAAAGCTTTGGACAAATTAATGTGTCCCAGTTAGCGTAAACAAATGGAAGAAAGGAAGGAAGGAAGGAAGGAAGGGGCGTGGGTGGGAGGTAGGAGAGAGAGAAGGGAGGGAGAAAGAGAGAGAGAGAAAGGAAGGAAGAAGGGAAGAACGAAGGAAAGAAAGGAAAGAAAGAGGAAGGACGGGAGGGAGGGGCATGGGTGTGAGGTAGGAGAGAGAGAAGGGAGGGAGAAAGAGAGAAAAGAAAGAAGAAAGAAACAAAGAATGAAAGAAAGAAAGGAGGAAAGAAGAAGGAAGAGATGGAGGGAGGGAGGAGGGAGGGGAAGCAAAGGAAAGGAAAGGACAGGAAGGAAATCCAAGATGTATGCATAATATGATGCAGACAATCAGTATGGAGACATGCAGGTGATAGCCGGTTAGGTCTAGCAGGTAAAGACAGGAGAGGATATGGGGTGCTTAACCAGGAGAGACAAGTAGTGTGTGCCAAGAGTGTCTACACTGTCGGCCAGCAGTGTTGGGCTGCCCCGGTTTACCAGGCCCGTTGGGCTTAGTCGGGTCCCCTGAACCTGCAGCATTCCTGGGGTGGACAGAGCTCACTCCCCAAAACTCTTTCTGAGGTGGCAGCTTCAACCTGGCTCAGTCACTCCCCACTTAGACTGGCTGCCTGATGGGGTCCCGGGCTACCATAATCAAGGCTCTTGGGTGTCTCTTACTGGAGGAAATCTCAACCCATCCTGCACTGCCTTGCCTGACAGGGCAGTCCAGATTCCTCTAGGTGTGTGTTCAGGGGGAAGAATTGGCACATTTGTGCAGACTAGCACTTGTATTTAGGCCGTGTCCTTGTCCCCCAGTAGCTCACTACTTAAATTCAGCCTGTCCCTACAGATGCCCTGTTTCAGATCCCAGGCTCCCCTGACCTGTGTCCCCCACACATGTGCAGTATGTACTCTGTTAGCTGGCCTTTGGCTCTTGGGGCCTGTTAGGCTCAGGCTGGTCCCCCAAAGCTGCAGAGCCTCCAGAGGGGACAGTGCTCAGTGCCCCCCAAATCTTCCTGAAGGCAGCTTTAAACTGGGGACTACCAGTCCCTGTTTGGACTGACTGCCTGATAGTGGCCTTGGCTGACCAGTAAGCAAGTCTCTCAGTGAAGGAGACCCTAGCCAGCGGGCTGGGCTGATGCAGGCAGGGCACTACCATTTCCTCCATCTCGGCCTTCAAGGGGACCATGCCCACTTGTGCTGAGTAGAGCTTCCAGTTAGGTACAAACTTGGTCCTGCAAGAGCTGAATCCTGTGATCAGGACTCCCAGACCCTTGCCAGTTCCAGATCCCTCCCGATACTGGTCTGCACAGCTGCACATGCACAGCATGTAGTCCTTCTGCAGACCTTGGGCCCTGGGGCCCTCCGGGCCTGGGGAGTTAGTGCTTGTCCCCAAATGCTTGCACAGTGTAGAAGATGGGAGAGCCCCCCACTCCCAATCATTCTGAGGCAGCAGGTGCCAATTGGTGGCCCTCAGGCATCAGTTGAAGCTGTTACCCCTGAGTCTGCATTGTGTGAAGGGAGGTCTCAGTTCCTGGATCCTCCAGGAGAAGATTCATGCAGGGATCTGAGCCGTGCTTGAATCGAAGCAGTCAGCAGGGATGTAGCAAGCACCAAACACCTAATTAAAGTGGAAGTCCACTCTCAAGGTGGGAGGATGGGAAAGTTCTGGGAGGTGGGACTGATGTAGGAAAGAACATTAGAGGTCAAATCCAATGGCCAAGAAAGACTTCTTGAGACCTCTTGGTGCAAAAGGTGGTTTTATGAAAGCTCAGGAAGAGCTGCACCGGGGTCATGAGGAGTGGCCCATTATATACTTTCAAGTTGGGAGGGGGTTAGGGATAGGGTAAGTCTCTAAGGAACTTTGGAAGCAAGGTTGCCAGGACCTTGAGGGGGCTAGCTATTGTTGGGAAAAGGTCATTTATTACCACCTAATAAAACCTGAGTCATGAGAACCTTCAGATGTATATCGGTGGGCCATCTGCTTGGGGTGTGATTACCAACACATATTTTGGGGGGTTTAGAGATAAAGGAAGTTTCCAAAGGAAGTTTTATATACTAAAGTTGGACCTACGGGATCTGGCGGTTGGGGGTGCTTTCAGGATAGGGTTGCCTTTCCCCCTTAGCAGAGTATCAATAGAGGCAGTTGAGTCCCTAGAGGAATGTCCCTCTGCCTGTTTCAAGGGTTTATCAGTGGGCTGTAGGTATAAGGAAATTTAATAATTTTTCTTCTGCCTTTGTTCCCCACATCAGTGCTGGCCCCCGAGGTTGCTGTGGGATTAGATATCACAGGGTCTCTCGGGGCTGGAGTAGCTGTGAGGAACAGGGGTGTGCTCTCTAATAGAGGCTGCTTGGATCATGTGGGAGACTCCTCCCACAGGCTGGGAGGTGGAGTTTTTGACTCTACAAGATTTCTACCTGAGTAGAGCTCCTGGTTTCCTCCATTCCTGACTTGGTGGCAGGATCCATCCTTCCTGCAGCATTTCTAGGTGCCTGTTTGGAGACAGCCCTGCTCTGGCTGCGAGGTGAGCAAAGCCCAGGTCCTTGCACCGTGGAGCCTCCACTGGAGGCCCGAGCACGGTGCGGTGCGGGCACAGCAGGTGAGTTTCTTCCTACCATGGGGCCCAAGCAACCCAATGGAGAGGGACTTGTGGTGAGCAAGAATGGATGAAGACCCCCGAGTGTGGGAAATGTGTGACTTCAGCCTGAGAGGCCACCAGCTTCCCCTGGAGCTCACCTGCTTGCAGAGCAGCACAGAGTGGGTGGGAGGGCCTCCGGCCCCAGATTTGGGGAGCACTGTCCCCAGCTCATTCCCTGAGAATCACATTGAGGCAGCAGCTGCAAATCCTAATTTGGACTTGTAGCCTAATCGGGTCCAGGGCTCTTCCAGAACCAGGGAACCCAGAGGACTCTTCTGGGAAGAATCACCTTCCAGCCAACTAGCACCTCCCTGGGAATATATTCTAGTCTCTTCCAGCTGTGCCTTTGGGAAACTTATGCTCATTTCTGCAGGTTATGCCTTGAAGTTAGACATACCCCTTATCTGTGTAGAGATGGATCCTATGACCTGGACACTCGCCTTGTTCCAGATCCCAGGCAACCCTGAACCGCTAGGCCCACAGGCACAGTCCATGCACAGTACGTCTGGACCGGTTGCCTGATTGGGGCCCAGGTGTCTCCCTTGCCAGACAGCCCAGCTGTCTCTTATTGGAGAAATTGCCAGCCAGTGGCCCTTCCTTGCCCTGGCTAGTCCAGTATCCTCCAGCTGTGCCTAAGGTGAGCCTAGGCTGTGTTGTGCATAGAAGGCATGTGACTGTACAAACCCCTTGTACCCCGAGTGCCAGCTCCTGGAACCAGCATCTGCAAACCCTTGCCCTGTTCCAGATCCCTGGGAACCCTGCACTGAGCAGCCCTGCATGTGCAGGGCACACTCCTTCAGCAGGTCTTGGGCAGCTGGGGCCTGGCCCCAAGCAACTGCCCAAGAATCTTTGTGAGGTAGCAGTTTTATTTTGTATTTCTTCAGTTTAATCAATTGCTAAATTGAAGTATCATTGATATACATTATCTTCTAGTTTGAGGTGGATCAACATCAGAGTGATCCAGTAGTTTTATACATTACGAAATGATCCTTAGGGTAAGTCTAGTTACCATCCGTCATTTTACAAAGTGACTGCAATTATATTGACCATATTCCCTATGTGTATATTCCATCCCCATGGCCTGTTTATTTTATAACTCGAAGTTTGTACCGCTTAATCCCCTCACCTGTATCATCTGCCCCTGACCCCTTCTTCCCCCTCTGGTAACCAACAGCTTGCTTCCTGCCTCTACGAGTCTGGTTCTGTTTTGTTTTGTTTCACTCTTTTGTTTTTTAGATTCCACATGTAAGTGAAATCCTAGTAGATTTATTTTTCTGTGATTCATTTCACTTAGCATAATACTCTTAAGTCCACTCAAGTTGTTGCAAATGTTAAGATTGCATTCATTTTTCCGGCTGAGTTATATTCCTTATGTATACATACCTCATCTTCTTTATACATTTATCAACAGCCACTTAGGGTTGCATCAGTATCTTGGTCCTTGTAAATAATGCTGCCAGAAACACAAGGATGTGTATATCTTTCCGGATGGGTGTTTTTTTGTTTTCTTCATGTATATACCCAGAAGTGGATTTGCTGGGTCATACAGTATTTCTATGTTTCATTTTTTGAGGACCTTCCATAGTGGCTACACCAATGCACATTCCCAGCAACAGTGCACGAGGGTTCCATTTTCTCCACATCCTCGCCAACACTTGTTATTTTTTGTCTTTTTGGTAATAGCCACTCTGACAGGTAGGAAGTCATACCTCATTGTGGTTTTGATACCTGAGGATCAGTGATGTTGAACAGCTTTTCGGAAGCCTGTTGGCCACCTGTGTTTTCTTTGGGAAAGAGTCGATTGAAGTCTTCTACCTGTGTTTAAATCAGGTTATTTGTGGTTTTGGCATGAAGTTGTATAAGTTCGTTACATATGCTCAGTATTAACTCTCACTGGATGTACCTTTTGCATATGTTTTCTCCCATTCACTGGGTTGCCTTTTCCTTATGTTGTAGGTTTCCTTTGTTTTGCAAAAGCTGTTCAGTTTGCTATGAAGGCACTTAAAGCCATGAATTCTATGTGTAGTATTCCCCTAGCGCTGGAGTTCTGCCGGTCTCATTGATCGGTAAACTTGGTCTTGGCTGGCTGTTCTCGCTGATCTTCTGGGGAGCGGCCTGTTGCCATGGTTTCCAAATGTCTCTGCCGGAGGCGGAATTGCCCCGCCCTTGCCCCCTCCCAGCTAAGTAATCTGCTCCGGTTTGCTCTCCGGGCTTTTGTTCCCTGCGAGTTTTCTTACAGCTTTGGAGGCAGAGAGTGAAAATGGTGGCCTCCCAATCTCCTCCCCGGAGAAGCCGAGAACTCGGGGCCCCGCTTCTCAGTGAGCCCCCAGAGAAAGGCCGGCAGTCACTCCCGTCTCCCCGGTCTCCGGCTGCACTCCGTGCTCACCCGGCCTGTGACCGCAGGTTTCTATCTCTGGCACCCAACCCTGGGTGGAGTTTCCGATCCCTGCGGTGCACTCCCACGCAGCTCCTCCCAGGGGAGGAAGGTGAGTCTCCCCAGATCTGCCGCTTGTTGGGTCCCTGCTGGAGGAGCAGTGGCCCGACTGTGCCGCGGATCATGGTTTATGGCAACCCCGAGCTGAGAGCCCGCGCCTGGGCTCCGCCTCTGCAGCCGGCTTCCCTGCTCCATTACCTGGGAGCTCTGCCACACTCAGCCACCCCTGGTCTTTCTGTGACTCCGAGGGTCCTGAGACCACACTGTCCCGGAGGGTTCCACCCCCAGCTTAGCCGCCAGAGTGACGTCCCTCGGCGGAGCAGAGTTTTAAAAGGTCTGATTTTGTGCTCCTCGGCTCTATCACTTGCCAGAAGCGGCCGAGGGAGGCCCCTACCCCGCCGTCTATCCTCTGGAATATCGCCTCGGGTTCACTTCTCCGCACATCCTACCTTCCAGAAAGTGGTCGCTTTTCTGTTCAGAGAGTTGTTGCTATTCCTTTCTTCGATCTCCTGTTGGGTTTGTAGGTGTTCAGAATGGTTTGATCCCTATCCAGCTGATTTCCTGAGAGGAGAGGAAATCCAGGTCTCCTACTCCTCCGTCATCTTGCTCCGCCTCAAATACTTATGTATTTTTTAAAAGCTACTGAGAAGAGTGGTTTTTTTACATTTTTTGCACACCTCTTTTTTTTTTTTTTTACTTGTATTTTTTAGTTTTATTTAAATTCAAGTTAGCTAACATATAGTGTATTGTTAATTTGGGGGGTAGAATTTAGTGATTCATCATTTGCATATAACACCCAGTGCTCATGACATCAAGGGACCTCCTTAATGCCCATCCACCAATTACCCCGTCCCCCCACACACTTCCCTTCCCCTCCAGCAACCCTCAGTTTGTTCTCTGTAGGTAAGGGTCTCTGATCGTTTGTCTCCCTCTCTGTTTTTAGCCTATTTTATTTTTCCTTCCCTCCCCTAAGTTCATCAGTTCTGTATCTTAACTTCCTCATATGAGTGAAATCCGATGGTATTTGTCTTTCTGTGAATGACTTCATTCACTTAGCATAATACCCTCCAGTTCCATCCACAGTGTGGCAAGGGGCAAGATTTCCTTCCTGTTGATGGCTGAGGAATATCCATTGTGTATCTATACCAAGTCTTCTTGATCTATTCATCAGTCGATGGACATCAGGGCTCTTTCCATAGTTTGGCTCTTGTGGACATTGGTGCAGTAACATTGGGGTGCATGTGCCTGTTCTAATCACTACATTTCTGTCCTTTGGATACATACCTAGTAGTGCAATTGCTGGGTCATAGGGTCGTTCTAGTTTTAAGTTTCTGAGGAACCTTCATAGTATTCCAAGTGGCGGCACCAGTCGACATTCCCACCTGCAGCGTAAGAGGGTTCCCCTTTCTCTGCATCCTCGCTAACATATGTTGTTTCCTGAGCTGTTCAGTTTAGCCATCTGACCGGTGTGAGGTGGTATCTCATTATGGTTTCGATTTGTAGTACTCTGATGAAGAGCGATATAGAGCATTGTTTTATGTGTCTGTTAGCCATTTATGTGTTCCGTGAGGATTTGTCTGTTCATGTCTTCTGGCAATTTCTTGACTGGATTTTTTGGGATTTGGAGGTTGAGTTTGATGAGTTCTTCATAGATTTTGGAGACTAGACCTTTATCTGATAGGTGAGTTGCAAATGTCTTCTCCCATTGTGGAGGCTGCTTTTAGTTTTGTTGATTGTTTCTTTTGCTGTGCAAAAGCTTTTTTCCCCTGAGGATGCCCCAACGTTTCATGTTTGTTTTTGTTTCCCTTGCATTTGGAGAAGTGTCTAGGAAGAAGTTGTTGTGGCCAAGGTCAAAGAGTTTGTTGTTTGTATTCTCCTCTAGGATTTTGGTGGATTCCTTTCTCACATTTAGGTCTTTCATGCATTTTGAGTTTATTTTTGTGTATGGTGTAAGAAAGTGGTCCGGGTTCATTCTTCTGCATGTGGCTGTCTAATTTTCCCAACACCATCTGTTGAAGAGACTGTCTTTTTTTCCATTGGCTATTCCTTCCCCCTTTGTCAAAGATTAGTTGACCGTAGAGTTGAGGGTCAATTCCTGGGTCCTCTATTCTGCTCCATTGATCTAGGTGTCTGGTTTGGTGCGAGTTCCATACAGTCTTGTTGATGACAGCTTTGAAATGGAGCTTGAAGTCCGGAATTGTGATGCCTCCGGTTTTGGTTCTCTTTTTCAACACTCTGTTGGCCTTTGGGAGTCTTTTCTGGTTCTACACGAATTTTAGGATTGTTTGTTCCAGCTCCCTGAAAAATGTTGATGTTATTTTGATAGGGATTGCTTTGAATGTGTAGATTCTTTGGGTAGCATAGGTATTTTCACAATATTTGTTCTTCCACTCCATGAGCATGGAATATTTTTCCGTTTCTTTGTGTCTTCCTCTACTTCTTTCCTAAGTGTTCTATAGTTTGCAGAGTATAGATCCTTTACCTCTTACGTTAGGTTCAATCCTAGGTATCACATGTTTTTCGGGGCAATTGTAAGTGGAATCGATTCCTTGATTTCTCTTTCTTCTGCCTCATGGTTAGTGTACAGGAATGCAACTGCCTTTGTGCATTGGTTTGATATCCTGAGATTTTGCGGAATTGCTGTATCGGTTCTAGCAGTTTTTGGGTGGAGTCTTTTGGGTTTTCCACATAGAATACCTTGTCATCTGCAAAGAGTGCGAGATTGACTTCTTCGTTGCCACTTTGGGTGCCTTTTATCGCTTTTTGTTCTCTGATTGCTGAGGGTAGGACTGCCAGTAGTATGTTGAACAACAGTGGTGAGAGTGGACATCCCTGTCGTGTTGCTGACCGTGGGGGAGAAGCTCTCTGTTTCTTTCTGATGGGGATGATATTTGCTGTGGTCTTTCATGATATTGAGGTATTTTTTCTTTCCCTACATGGCGCATTGTTTTTATCAAGAAAGCATGCTGTATTTTGTCAAATGCATTTCCTGCGTCTGTTGAGATGATCATATGGTTCTTGTCCTTTCTTTTATTAGTGTGGTGTATCCCATTGGATTGATTTACAGATGTGAAGCACCCCTGCATCCCAGGAATAAGTCCCCCTTGGCTGTGGTGAATAATCCTTTGAATGTACTGTTGGATCCTATTAGCGATGATCTTGGGGAGCAGGTTTGCATCCATGTTCATCTGGGATATTGGTCTGAAATTCTCCTTTATGGTGGTGTCTTTGTCTGGTTTTGGGATCAAGGTAATGCTGACCTCATAGAATGAGTCTGGAAGTTTTCCTTCCGTTTCTATTTGGTGGAACAGTTTCAGAAGAATAGGTATTAATTCTTCTTTAAATATTTGCTAGAATTCCCCTGGAAAGCCATCAGGCCCAAGACTGGTTTGTTGGGAGGGTTTTGATTCCGTTGCTTTGCTGGTTACGGGTCTGGTTTGGTTTTCTATTTCTTCCTGTTTCAGTTTTGGTAGCTTATAGATTTCTAGGAATGCCTCCATTTCTTCCAGATTACCTAATTTGTTGGCATTTCATTGCAAATAATATTCTCTTATGATTGTCTGTGTTTCTTCCATGTTGGTTGAGAGCTCTCCTTTTTCATTCACGTTTTTTTTTTTTTTATTTGGGTCTTTCTCTTTTCTTATTGATAAGTCTGGCTAGGGTTTGATCCATCTTCCTAACTCTTTCAAAGAACCAGCTCTTAGTTTCAATGATCTGTTCTACTTTTTTTAAAAATTTCTGTATTATTGATTTCCACTCTAAACTTTATTATTTCTCTTCACCTGCTGGATTTAGGCTTTATTTGCTGTTCTTTCTTTAGCTCCTTTAGGTTTAAGGTCAGGTCGTGTGTTGGAGAATATAACTTGTTTCTTGAGGAAGGCCTGTATTGCCGTATACTTCCTTTTAGGACCGCCTTTGCTGCATCCCAAAGGCTCTGAGTTGTCCCGCTTCCATTTTCATTTGCTTCCGTGTATTTTTTGATTCTTCTTTAATCTCCTGGTTCTCCATTCATTCTTCAGTAGGATGCTCTTTAACCTCCACGTATTCGTGGTCCTTCCACATTTTTCTTGTGGTTAACTTCAAGATTCATAGCGCTGTGTTCTAAAGATATGCATGGTATGATGTCAATCTTTTGGTTATGGTGAGACGTAATTTCTCACCCAGTATGTGATCTATTCTGGAGAATGTTCCATGTACACTCCAAAAGTATGTGTTTCCTGCTGTTTTAGGGGGCAGTGCTCTGAATATCTCTGTGCAGTCCCACTGGTCCCTTGTGTCATTCAAAGCCCTTGTTTCCTTGTTGATCTTCTCCTTAGATGATCCGTCCATTGCTGTGAGTGGGGTGTTAAAGTCCTCTAATAGTATTGTATTATTATCAATGAGTTTTTTAACTTTTGTTATTCATTGGTGTATATATTTGGCTGCTCCCAACTTAGGGACGTAAATACTTATAACTGTTAGATCTTTTGGTTGGATAGACCCTTTTATTATGATAGAGTGTCCTTCTTCATCTCTTATAATAGGCTTTGGTTTAAAATCTAGTTTGTCTGGTATATAAGGATGGCCCCATCAGCTTTCTGCTCATGTCCATGAGTGTGATAAAGGATTCCCCATGCCCTCATTTTCAATCTGGATGTGTCTTTGGCTCCACAATGAGTTGCTTGTAAGCAGCATATTGATAGGTCTTGTTTTTTTGTTTTTGTTTTTGTTTTTGTTTTTGTTTTTTAATCCATGCTGATAGCCTGTGTCTTTTGATTGGAGCACTGAGTCCATTTACATCAGAGTAAATTATTGAAAGGAATGAATTCAGTGCCATTGATTTACCTGCAAAGGTGCTGTTTCTGTAGATGGTCTCTGTTCCTTTCTGGATTTTTGTTACCTTTGGGCTCTGTCTCCACTCAAAAGATTCCCCAAAATATTTCTTTTGGGGTTGGTTTAGTGTTCATAATCCTTAACTTTTTGTTTGTCCCGGAAATACTTTATCTCTCCTTCTACTCTGAATGATAGGCTCCCTGGATGAAGTGTTCTTGACTGCATACGATTCCCATTTAGCACATTGAATATATCATGCAGTGCTTTCTGGGCTGCCAGGTCTCTGGGGACACGTGTGCTGCTGGACTTATGTATCTATCCTTGTAGGTTAAGGCCCTCTTGTCCTGAGCTGCGTTCAGGCCCCACTGACAAGAAGGCTGGATCCAGTTGCTTCAGAAGGGACTTCTCAGGTCTGAGGTTACATGAACCTTTGTGCCTGGTGCCAGGGAGAAACCTCCTCCTGCCCAGATGAAGGCTGGCTGGTACTGGGAGAGCCTCAGGGCCAAGGCCTGCTGTCGTCAGACAACAGGCCCAGGCCCAGCCCCAGTCAGAGCGGGCACCACTGCCCCCTGAGTTCAGTGAGGTCCCCAGGCCTCGGGGTTTGGATGTGGAGTTTGCACACCTGACTTCCAGGGAGGAGCCGTTTCGATGG
Source organism: Neomonachus schauinslandi (assembly GCF_002201575.2). NCBI lineage: Eukaryota > Metazoa > Chordata > Mammalia > Carnivora > Phocidae > Neomonachus > Neomonachus schauinslandi. The sequence goes on from NC_058420.1 coordinate 726,783, forward strand.
AGCACAGAGTCCAATGCCAGAGAGTCAGCAGTCTAGCCCCTGCTCAGCCTCTTGGTAGCTGGGTGATGCCAGGCGGGGCTCTGAAGCTACAGACCCCATCCCTAAAACGGAGAATGTAACGGCTACCGCTACATGGGTTGTAGAAAGAAATGACTGGTACAGGTCCTGCCTGGAGCCTGGAGCACATGGAGAGCCAAGAGGACAGACGGTCCTGTTGGGGACCAACTTACCCATGTCTCTGTTCTTCCACTTGTTGATTCTGGGGTCATCCTTGAGAAACAGATGGCAAATCTAAGGTGAGGGAGAGTTCTTCTAATGCTTCCTTCTCAGAGGTCTATAGATTCAGCTCTTAAATTTAGGTCTGTGATCCATTTGGGGTTCATTTTCTGTGTCACGTGAGGTGAAGGTCCACCTTCATTCATTCATTT